>NW_013672931.1:2267-8286 GCF_000517525.1 Limulus polyphemus | reverse complement strand
ACAACCAAAATCTAAATTGTAAGTGTTAGACTTACTGAAAAAATGCCCCAATAAACAGTTAACCTTCTGCAGAGAAATGCATATAACAACTTTGAAAATCATTCCACTGGAATTTACTCTAACATAATGTTGTATAGAACAACCAAAATCTAAATTGTAAGTGTTAGACTTACTGAAAAAAATGCCCTAATAAACAGTAAACCTTCAGAAAAAGTCAAAAATGCAAGATTCTTAAAACTCTCTATCTGTAGAACAAAAAGAATTACGAACAAATTTATATAAAATTCACCTGAACTTCGAAATACTGACAAGTATGTGCTTATTGGAAAAGTTACCACATATTTAGTGATAACATCTTTATAATCTTGTTTAAATAAATCACTAAAAATATGATAACAACCATGTTCAACAGTTCTAAATTTCAGAGTTGATAAAAGTAAAGATGGAAACTATTAAGGCTATATACACATACCTTATCATATTCAAACTTGTCCTGTTTCAACAACTAGAATATATGATTAATGAAAAATTCTTACAGTTTTAATTCTATACTAAAATCCAATAATCCTAAAATCTGACATCAATTATTAGTGAAATGTACTTATTAGAATATTTGTTTTAAGAAAATCACCATATAAACAACTCAATACATCCAGGTAAAAAAACAACAACAAAAGGTTCATATGGAAATTGGAGCTGTACAAAACATTTTCAAAGACACATGGTTGTAGTTTAATTATACTATACTACAATGTCTATACAAGATTAACAGAGCTTTCTAGCAAACTGAAACTTGTACCTACTTGTTTTTTTCATTAAACAGCCTTAAGAATCAGTAACCAAGCAACAACAATACGCGACCATTCATCTTCTTTATGAAAAATGTATATTCTAAATTCAAACAAATTATGCAACTACACTATGCAGGGAAAATATAAATAATGCTTAGAACAAATCATTTTCTTTAACTACTAAATAAATCTTTGCAAAAATTGCCAAATTGAAGTTATTAAATAGGTACCATGGTTTAATTTGTTTTTAAATTAAATACAAAAGTAATGTTTAAAATTTGAATGAACATCCTTATGCCACAAGGTACGTTTTTGCCACAGTTAATGCCTACTGATGGGTTACAGATTTTGGATAGTATTTTCTCTTTCTTTTATTTTTTGCTTTTGTACAAGTTCTTGTCATGGTGGTTTCGTTAAATGTGACAAACTACTGTCAGTTCTTGATGTTCTTTGAGCCTTCAAATAGCATTGTAGTTCATCTAATATATATATATGTACACACATACATTGCTTACTGAACTTCCATTAAGTAATATAGGTAACAACTTCACAAACAGTTGGGCAACAGATGATTTGGCTTTAATATATCACACATAGTAGATTAACTGTTACCTTCATGTTATTCTTGATTAATATTATATAAGGTTTGTCTCCAGAGTCAGTTAAGTAAGAAGGAAGTCTTTTTTTTTAAATACCATCACAGTCTTCAGCTAGACATTTATCGGTAGTGGAAAACTGATTATCATACAGCATATGCTGTCTCATTTTAAATACCAACTGTTCTTGTACAAAACCTTTCAAGTTAAATTCTCTTTTTTATTGTAAAATGAAAACTTAAATCTTTTTTTTTTTTACTTGTAAATTTAAATACTTAAGAACAGCACATGTTTAGATATCTAAAAGATTGATTCTTGTTTGCAATAAACTGCAATTATCAGAATTGACAGTTATATTTTCTGAACCAAAATCAGTTGTTGCTCTTCAGTTTCACTGAAAACTAAAGTTTTCAATACAGTTCAGATGCATGTGAATTTTAAAAGGTACTCCTTTCATTGAAAAATAAACAAGGGTGCTATTCATGCAAAGCAAATATACAACTTGAAAGTACAAAGTGAAAACATTGTTACTTTATCAAAAATATTAAATGCAGTTAGTTCTTCCAATGTGACCTTATAAATACAACTAGTATGAATATTAGCTTGGATCACTCTTTGGCTTTAAAAATAAGATCCTTTTTCAGGAACTACTTACATTTGATGGGGTAATTAACATACTAAGAAAAACTTTTGCCCTGACAAACCTGGATGAGACACCCTTCAATTTTTTTTAGAATTGTATCTTTCCAACAATAAATATGTACAAGGTTTAAACTGATTTATACAGACTACGTTAGAGAGACTAATAAAAGCAAAGTTTTTCTACAGTAATTATAAATCTGTTGTTGAAAGAGATATGCGAGAAGGTAGTGAAAACTTACGTAATTTCCATGACCTTTTTGTTGTTGATGCCATTGACAACGGAAGCAAAGAAAAATAGATGATAGAACTACACTATTTTTTCTTTCAGCCGCTTGCAAAAGTGTAATAAACTGGAAATATCCAACCTTCTCTTTCTATAGTACTTTGCAATTCTGAAATAGAAGAAAACACAGGGATTCTTTAAATGATTTATGATGTGTTTTTGTTTTCAAATTTCTGGTATAAATCCAATATCTTAGATCTAAATTTTTCAAATTTAATTTCCATTTCCAAGCACTTGAATCAACAATCACAAAGCTTTTATAAACATGTATTGTATAGGCCTACATCAAACACTAAACTAAGAAAAACATGCTTTAATGCTCTTAACTTTTCTGGAATCAAGATGAATATTATTTTCCCTTTTGACATTTAATCCCACAGAATGTAAATACATTCATAACACATAAGTTAAGATCCTTTTTAAAGCTAGTGTGATACACTTGATTTAGTATAACATTCCAAACTTAAAAATCATAATATGAAATTAATCATTTCATATTATTTCACGTGTCCCTTTTGTAGTCTATAAAAACACAACATAATTGAATTTCCCTTTTTTGTTACAAAACTGAACAATGAAATGAGCTGAAATACAGGTCTAAGATCTGTTGTACAAGCTATGCTGACACAAACAACAATTTTTCCTTGCGCATTATATATATAGTGTAAATAATAATTATAATTTTCCTCAATATTTTTCTTACTGAACATGAAAGATATTTTTCTAAGACTAGACACACTTCAGGCAGGGTACATTGCCATTTTGTAAACATAATAGTTCAACAGACATAAACAATAATTACATTAAATCTATATTACTTTTGTGAGTATAACTGTTTTGTTTTAATTATGCTTTGAAGTGATTAACAATTCCACCTACTCACAAATATGTTCACACCTATTTTACTTAATAGTGTAATAGCACAATAATGCAGTGCTTTCCAAACTGTGTGCTGTGAAATTTTTGCAATAACTAAGCAATTTTTATTTAGTAACATAAATTTATTATCAATTTAATAAATTTTTAAAATCTGATTTATCTTCACCTTGATACACAGTATAACTGTAATTTCTGCCTGTTTTAGTCATGGATGTGCCACTAGGCCTGCTATACGGGCTTATTTACATGGGCCATAAAAAGTTTGGGGTATTAAAAGTGTGCCGTGAACTGAAAAAGTTTGGGAAGCGCTACAATAACGTAAGTTAATAAAATCAAACTTAAAAATGCCTTCTTAAATTTAACTTTAAGCATTAGTAGCAGTAGAACTCTGTAGTAATAGAACTAATACTAATTGTAATACTAGTAGTAGAACTACTTCAGTATTTGCATACAAATTAACGTGTTCCAATGCAGTCACAATATTAAAGCCCACAACCAAGATCAAAATCAGATGGTACTCTGACAGTAGTCACTATTAATATCATGATTATACACATTCATGAATCAGTGAGAGTTGGTCAAGTTGATGTTATAGTTATAAACTAGTTATTACTAGTCTTTCTTCCATGACTTTGTTACTATCAGGTTCTAATGTGAATGTCTAGCTACTTTAAGTGCGTATATACTAATATAGAAATATAGATTAATATTATGATTATACACATTCATGAATCAGTGAGAGTTGGTCAAGTTGATGTTATAGTTATATACTAGTTATTACTAGTCTTTCTTACCTGACTTTGTTACTATTAAGTTCTAATGTGAATGTCTGGCTACTTTAAGTGCGTATATACCAATATAGAAATATAGATTAGAATATACTCTTACTCACGCAAAGCTTACGACAATGCCAGTAATATTTTATTCCTAATCCTATTTGGATTACCTCTAGTCTCTACGACCGAGCACGACTACCAATCCTGGTTCACTAATATTATTATTATGAAATAGTATTTTACATTATCTTAAAAATAAAAAGTTACAATTTAGTAAATTACTGAATTAGGTTTATATGAAAACATTCAAAAAATAACATTAGTCATTACCTTATTGTTTTTCGTAATTGGTCATATGAATGTGACAAACGTAGGTTGAATAATCCCACTCGTTCGGTTTCGTAAACATCGCTAATATAACAACAATTTTCTCCAAGTTACAACATAACGTCGTTAGACATTTAATTCTAAATTAACAAAACCACACACCATTTTACTCACTATTCACTACTGCCCTCTGGAATACTAACGACCGTTATAACAACATTGTAGTACCGAAATAAGTTTGTACCGCATTTTTATTGGTCAATTTGTTTAGTATATATATTTTTCAAACTAAGTTTTATGTTATAATCAAAATAATTTAATTTTTAATATAAATCTTTTTTCATAGCCTAAAATTATCAGTAAATTCCGTTTCTAAAAATTGGTTTCAAAAATATTTAAAGTACTGACACAAGCAATCTATGAGCCATGGTATGGTGCAGTACAACCATAATAAAGTTTAAGATATTTAAGTAACGCATTTTCTTTTCACTAAAACAATTTTCAGGGTGTGTTATCGTATTTGATTCAAAAATATTTTATTTTATATGTCTGTCAATAATTTTTGTTTCTTATTTTAAAATAACAATAAATTTACAAAAGATACCTCATCTGGCTTAAAGTGCAAATTTGGTGTTTGTTACAATAATCACACAAAATAATCGATTATATTATGACTAGGTGCTAATTATTTGATATACAGTCATATACTGTCAACGAAAATAACTTATCACACAACCGTTAAGAAAGGTTAATAATAACATAACGTTTTGGGACAACATGGGACCTACTGGTCCATCTCAGTTGTTCCAACCGTTAAATTAAATTAAAATAATTTAAAAAAAATCTTAAACCCAGCTTTTATCATTCATATACTTATCAAGCTTTTTCTTAAACTCACTTAAATTTACTGCCTCTACAACATCCGAAGGCAACTCGTTCCAAAGGCCAACCACCCTATTAGAAAAATGAAACTGTCTTAGCTGAAGATGACTCCCACCTTGCCAAAATTTATATTTGTGTCCCCTACTCCTACTATTCTTACTGTTAAATATGAAAAAAGAAGATGCACCAACACTATCAATTCCCTTTACAATCTCAAACACTTCAATAAGATCCCCCTAACTCTTCTTTTTTCAAAAGAAAACAAATTTCAGCCTCTCCTCGTATGATAAACCCTCCATCCCGGGCACCATTCTAGGAACCCTTCTCTGAACCCTTTCCAACAATTCGTTGCCTTTCCTAAGGTAAGGAGCCCAAACCTGAACGCAATATTCCAAATGTGGCCTAACCAGTGACCTGTACAATGAAATTATAACCTCTTTAGACTTTTATTCATTATTTCTGTAGATACAACCTAAAACCCTACTTGCCCTTCCATTAGCAACAGCACACTGCTTGGATGGCTTTAGAGACTGGTCGACTATTACACAAAGACCTCTTTCCTTCATAACACTGTTAAGGTTATTCCCATCAAAATTATACTTATAATTCAAATTATGATAACCCACATGCATTATCTTGCATTTATTATACTCAAAACCCATCTGAAATTTACTTACCCAACTCACTAAATGAACTAAATCCTTTTGTAAATCAGCAGCTTCCTCTTCACAGCTAGCAACACCCAAGACTTTAATATCATCTGCAAATTTAAGTAATTTATTGACTATTCCTTCATCTGTGTCACTGATGTAACTCAAAAAGAGCAAAGGTCCTAAGACTGAG
>NW_013672931.1:0-1267 GCF_000517525.1 Limulus polyphemus | reverse complement strand
CTCCTAAGTTGTCTTCTACATGGGAAGGCCCATATGACATAATGGATCGTCTCTCAGACGCGACTTTCCGAATAAAATGTGGTCAGCAAGGCAAGCCAAAGGTAGTGCATGCCAACACGCTTTGGCATTATCACAGTCCAGAACATTTCAGTGGGGACGAAGTGAATAATGGAACAAAAGATGCTGCTGAAGATATGCCACATGAAAAAGCCACTGTCGAAGAAGAAATTCTGCCCGGTTTTGAGAGGGGAAATAGAGAAGTCCTTCATTAAGTTATTACCACTGATGTGACTATTAACGATAATAGGACAATTTCTGATGGAGCAGATGAACCTCGCGTGATGCAGAAGCCAACGAGACGGAGACCAGTATGGAAGAAGATATGTCCGTAAAATTGAGAGACTGTTGAATTTTAATTTTGTATTTGTAAATTCTGTATATTTAAATAAGTTATTGTTAATTATCTATTGGTTTAATTTAAGCGGCTATTGTTCGGGACGAACAATACTAAGGAAGGGGCAGTGTTACGACAGCGGAAGTCACGTGACTCTGGTAACACGTAATGAGTATCGAGAAGGTTCTTGAAGGCTCGAGTGTTTGCCAGACGCCCTCTATTTTGTATATATAAGACTGGCAAGAAGTGACGGCATAGAGAATTGCAGACAGGCAGAGGCAGAGACGGACAATCGAATCAAGCGCGGTAGTGACCGTAGGTAAAGTGCGTGAATCGTTATGAATTATAGCGTGTGTTTAAGTTAAAGTGACTGTGGAAATTAAGTGTATTGCAAAGTTGTATTGAGAAAGAATAAACTAGTTTTATTTAAGAAAGGACTTGTATTGCTGAAGTTCTTCGGAAAGAAATTATACGGGAAATCAACAAACGATCAGAGATGTAACAATCCTTTTAAGTCCACCCAATTCGGTGATCTGGAACCACAGACATGAAACTGGACATCCAATAACTCACTCAGGATTCACCATTCTTTGTAATGGTAATTCTGACCTTGAACTATTAATCAACTAATGTCTATCTATAAAACAAATGTTTTCTGTTTTAAATATAACACAGTCCTCCTATTCACTTAATTTGTTTTAAAGCAACTTATACCAAAAAATGAATTTATAATAAACCACTTGATAAATAGGATGTTTATACAAAATAAAATTTAAAAATATAATAAAAAAATAAAGGTTTTTAATCTAATTTCTTTGCCCCTATAGATAATGTTTGTAAATAGTCGATAATACTGTTGCGTCAGCGAGTCAC
>NW_013672930.1:39264-45437 GCF_000517525.1 Limulus polyphemus | reverse complement strand
TTTCTTCCAGTGGGCAGTTTTAGTGTGGATGCTACCAGCCAGTTGTTTTTCTTCCAGTGGGCAGTTTTAGTGTGGGTGCTACCAGCCAGTCGTCTTCCCTCTAGTCAACAGTTAAAAATGAGTGACAATGGTTGTAGCTTTGCTGTAATAAATACAGGACAAGGAAGTTTGTTGGTAATATTTCAGTTACTTGAAGAGTTGGAATAATAGTAACAATCAGAAACCCTAATTTGAATCAGTTGATTATATTGGTGACAATTGATTTAATCATAATTTTGTTTAATAAATTGTTGTTATAATTGAAAATATTAATTTTGATTGATTTAATAGTAACTTTAAATTTGTTTACGGGGCACTAACTGATCTAATCGCGGCTCATTCATAACCAGTTATATCGATTGATCTATCGGATATCCTGCATTAAATTAATTTGTATAGTAGTATCTGGAATAGTTTTGTAAATATTTCGTATTGATTGATTTCAATACAAAATTATTTCTATGCTAATATAATAAATCTAGGCAAGCTGTTGAGGTTATTACGGAACTCGGATAGCTACACACAATTTTAATTTATATGTACATTAATACAGGTGTACTGTTTTAAATTATAACACCCGTGAAATTCCTTTCAAAACTGTTATTCCAAATATACATATTGTAAACTTTTAGTTACGGACCAAGTATATATATATTTGTGTTATTATTTGTTAAGAGTTTTTTTATATTAGTGTTGTGTGTGTTTATTTTATCATATTTATTAAATGTGTACAGTGATCTTGAGACAAACAGAATACAACATAAAGTAAACTTGAATTTTATATTACTTCTGTGACCAAACATGTCGTTTGATGCTGATTTTGGAATTCATTGTGGCTGTTCTTTAATTAGTGACCTCTATTGGTAGAAATGTTCTACTGAATACGTACAATCAAACATTAAATCTCTTGATATAGAAATTATAAATATTTCTGTGTTTTATTAAATTCATGAACAGTGTGACAACTTGTAATAAGATTAGGCTTATGCTAACATAACTCACGATTGTTTTTTTTTTTGTTTTCTAACTGTTATTTTTTAAGATTTTTGGTTTTTGTGGGTGAGGTTAATATCCTTTTTCTTGTACATGCGATGTAGTTTGGTCATAACTTAATGTAGAGTAAATTTCGTTTTTCCTAGCAGTTGTGTTTTTGTCATATTACATACTTAGTCAATCATTTTAACTTTAAAACTATCCTATGTTATCCAGGTTCAGTGGAGAAATGTGTTGAACAGAGAAACTGGTGTATTGATAACACTCATTTTTACATGTGCTTACATATACATAATTTCATTGACTGAGAAGAATTTAACCCTACGTGCCCAGGAGCGGGTCATAGTGCGCATGCCGTGACCTCTTACGGAGTACCTGCCGTTCAACACAGTATTATGTATTTGAAGCTAGAGTTATCAACAATTTGTTTTAACCTAAGTTGCTGATTTATCAACAGTTTGTGTTAGATGACAGTAAGTACCAGATATAGTGTACATAGATACTGAAAAATTAGATATGAATTTTGGAGGACGTAGTGTAAGTTGGACCAAAGTATTTTTATTCTTCATGTGAACATCACCTTGCACTCCAACTTATCAAAGTCAGACTAAACGTTCACAGACGTATGAATAAAAATGCTTTTGTAACAAAATAGATTTACTTAAAGCTTGCCACATTTTGTGTAAATACATAGTAAATTTTAGAATTATAATTAATATTCCTTATTCAGTATGGGATTAGTCCATTTGAAGTGTTTATTGTTGTTAATATTTATCCTTCATAAAATCTTCGTTGTGACTGGACTTTAATTTTTATTTTTTGATGTATCATTTTGTGTATTTTTTATTATTATTATTATTACAATTACTTCAATATCATCTGTATTATCTTCTTTCACACATTTTGCCTGTAATATTTCTCCAAGTTATTTCTATAAGGTTTAAGATCTTACAAGGCTAAAACCAACAACATAAACCATCTTTAAAACATCTTGTTATTCTTAGATCTTATTATCTTGGGTCATCAATTACATCAAGGATCATTCCTGTAAATGCTATTTAGTATGAGATACAATAATATTTTTGTTATAAAGATAATGGCTCTGGAAAGCACTTTGCATTGTGCCATTCGGTTGTACTATAATACCGAGAGATATTTTCCGTTAACAGTTGGTACGTTAGTTTCTGCTTCATCATTAAACTGACAGTTCTTTTATCACATTTTTATATTAACCTCTTTCTCTGTTCAATTTTTAAACCAATTTTTTTGTGGGTTTTTTTCCCCTATTATACAAGATTTATAAAGCTCGGTTTGATACATCAATGCACACAATCGAATATCTTTTTAATTTGTTTATACTTCTAGAAAGATATATAAAGGAGTTTGATTTTAACACTCAGTTGAAACACTTTAAGTGTTGATATAATAACTTACATCTAAGTACATTGTGTACTGCAGAACTATTATGTTTTAAATAACTTGTGAAGTTGTGCTGTTAAGTCAGCGAAGTTAAAGTGTAATCGCTGAACACAACTGGCATGTACTGATGTTTCTTCAGCGTGTATAACATCTGTATTTGGCTGAAGTTTCTGTATATGTGTATTTATAAATATTTCCAAGATCATGTGCCAAGTGGTATTCTGTTGAAGATGCACGTAACATGGCAATTTCTGTGACTAATTAGTGTACGATTACAATCTTACAAAGTTTATTTATTCTTTAATGAAGGTTTCAACTTATTTGAAAATTTTCTACAGTGATCAGGATTAAGGGGGGTTATATATATTGCTATTTACTTCAAAAATCTCTCTTGTCACTAAACGTGTTCACTCTTTCAGTTATAGAAGCATTATAATGTGATGGTCAATCCCACTATTTATTGGTAAAGATTAGCCCAAGAGTTGATGATGGGTGGTGTTGACTATCTGCCTTTGCTCTGTTATATCATTTCAAAATTAGGTACGGGTAGTGGCAGATAAAATTTGAGTAGCCTTGAACAAAATTCAAAACAAAACCTTCTCTAATGGTGATTTCTAATTGCTATTTCAGAAACTTTTCCATTGGTAATTTACATGTTATTCTGGGCCAGGCATGACTTAGTGGTTAGTACAGGCAAAAGTATACTTTACTCTTTGGGGCTAAGAGTGATTGTCAAATCCTACTATTTGGTCTGAAAAGTAGTTCTACACTAATGCTAGTCTATTGGTTCATAATTAAGGAGAAATATCCCTTTCTCCAAGAAATATTCCCTACTGATAATGATTGTGAAGGTTTTGTAATTTCAACACAATTTGAATTTAATGACCATTAGAGTTCCGAATTACTGCTTTTTTCAAAATCTTCTCCACTGGTCATGATTGCTACTCATTTAAGAAACTTTTTCAAAGGTACTGGACATGGTTTATTTGTAACCATGTACTCTAGAGGGTTCACAGCTCTTTGCCTCCCAAAATGTGCTTCAGACCTTGGGTCCACTTATATGAGTGATCATCAAATCTTGATATTTGTCAGAGAGATAAGACCAAGAGTTGGTGGTGGTTTGACCAGCTGCCTTCTCTCTCTCTCTGGTTAATCAATTCAGATATTAGTAAGAAAGATAAGAACAAGAGTTGGTGTTGGTTTGACCAGCTGCCCTCTCTCTCTCTGGTTTATCAGTTCAGATAGTTTTCAGAAAGATAAGACCAAGAGTTGGTGTTGGTTTGACCAGCTGCCCTCTCTCTCTGGTTTATCAGTTCAGGTATTAGTCAGAAAAATAAGAACAAGAGTTAGCAGTGGTTTGACCAGCTGTCCTCTCTCTCCCTGGTTTATCAGTTCAGGTACTAGTCAGAAAGATAAGAACAAGAGTTGGTGGTGGTTTGACCAGCTGCCCTCTTTCTCTCTGGTTTCTCAGTTCAGATATTAGTCAGAAAGATAAGAACAAGAGTTGGTGTTGGTTTGACTAGCTGCCTTCTCTCTCTCTCTCTCTGGTTAATCAATTCAGATATTAGTAAGAAAGATAAGACCAAGAGTTGGCGGTGCATTGACCAGCAGTCTTCTCTCTCTCTGGTTTATCAGTTCAGATATTAGTCAGAAATCTATGGCCAAAAGTTGGTAGTAGTGGTTTGACCAGCTGCCTTTTCTCTCTCTCTGGTTTATCAATTTAGAATTAGAGTTAGTCTTTTCAGGAACAAATTCCCCAGTAGTTATGGTTCTGTAGTCCTGTTTATTTGAACTCTGCTCCAGACATCGATCACACAATTATATTGCTTTTAAAACGTAGAGTAAGCACGTTTCAGAATAAATCATAGTTTGCGCTCTTCCCCCCCCCCCTCGTCTTTATAATAATATGCCGTTTCCTTCCACCCCCGCGGCTTAAAATCATTAATATTTTCGTTTGTAGCTTAGAATATACCTTATGTAATTTAAAATGTGGCTTTCCAGTTATCTGGTATCTTTTCTACATAATGCTTGAAATATATTTTTTGGTCTAACAATGCATTTTCAAACCAGTGATTACATACAGTTTTATTGGTTTTGAATGAACTGGTTAGATCTATTATTTAGCTCGTATGTACTTCGAATACCTGTTATATTTTAATTTGCTTATATAGATGCGTTTAGCTTACTACTATGACTCGTAACTGTGAGAATTAGTATACATATTGTATTTTTTTTTTCTGTACTAAACTATAATTATTGTTATATCCAATAGATGGCGCTAGTGAAAAATACTTAGTGGTAGTACTTAGTTCAATTTAAGTCTTTCAGTCAAAGTACGTAATAAGCAGTTTTCAACAAATTAGACAACGTGAGGAGATTATTTTTACAATAAGTGTATTAAGAATATGTATTACAAAACTGTGTAACTATACGGTTTTGAGTTTTGAAAGGCTCAATTATTAACACCACTGAAAAACAACATTTTTGTTCCACCAAAAACGCTATCCATGTCACAGTTATATGATGTTATTTTTAGTGGACGTTTTAACACACTAGAGAACTACGAACAACTCCACCCTTCCAGTGGTAAGTCTGAAGGATTATAACGCGAAGTATCGGGTTTCGATACCCATGATGGCCACAACACAAAGAGCCAAATGTGTAGCTTTGCGTTTAACAGCAAAATAAACTAAACGATCCTTAAATTCCAAACTTGACTATAACTGGCTTCAGGAAGTTACAAAAGTAGCATTCTTTCATTAGGCAGTTATTGGAATGAAGTGCCGAAGACCTATTTCGTCTGATGTGAAGGAAATAACGTGATACTATGTTATTTAGCAATGTCACATTTTGTTCTCCTTAATAATCAACGGAAATTAAAATAAGTCGTGTCTTTCTTTTTCCGAGCTAAATCTTTCCTTTTCTGGTTCCTCTAGCCACATATGTACTTCATTGTTCAATTGGAGATGACGGATATGACATCAAGATCGAATTGGACAAGAATCAGAGAAGGGGGTGAAAAACTAGTGACCAAGAGTCACAGGGTAGAATAAGGTAATATGGTAATACAGAACATAATAATAAAGTTTCAAGTTTAACAACAATTAGCTTTATACGCCTTTTTTTAAGAACTTACTGTACCATTTTCATGTGGTCTGGGCATGACCTAATGGTTAGAGTGCCGATCTGTGAATCTTAGAATCCAACGTTCGTGTCCCGTTGCCACAAACACAAAAGCGGCGATTTACATTGTTCAATTAAAGTAACCCAAGAGTTAGTGGTGGTGGATGATGTTAATTAGAGTAACCCAAGCGTTGGTGGCGGTGGATGATGTTAATTAGAGTAACCCAAGCGTTGGTGGCGGTGGATGATGTTAATTAGAGTAACCCAAGAGTAGGTGGTGGTGGATGATTTTAATTAGATAATCAAGAGTTGTTGATGATGGATAGTGTTGATTAGAGTAACCCAAGAGTTGGTGGTGGTGGATGATGTTAATTAAAGTAACCCAAGCGTTGGTGGTGGTGGATGATGTTAATTAAAGTAACCCAAGCGTTGGTGGCGTAGATGATGTTGATTAGATAATCAAGAGTTGTTGATGATGGATAGTGTTGATTAGAGTAATCCAAGAGTAGGTGGTGGTGGATGATGTTAATTAGATAATCAAGAGTTGTTGATGATGGATAGTGTTGATTAGAGTAACCCAAGAGTTGGTGATGGTGGAT
>NW_013672930.1:31784-38264 GCF_000517525.1 Limulus polyphemus | reverse complement strand
ATCAAGAGTTGTTGATGATGGATAGTGTTGATTAGAGTAATCCAAGAGTAGGTGGTGGTGGATGATGTTAATTAGATAATCAAGAGTTGTTGATGATGGATAGTGTTGATTAGAGTAACCCAAGAGTTGGTGATGGTGGATGATGTTAATTAAAGTCCCCCAAGAGTAGGTGGTGGTGGATGATGTTAATTAGAGTAACCCAAGATTTGGTAGCGGTAGATGATGTTGATTAGATAATCAAGAGTTGTTGATGATGGATAGTGTTGATTAGAGTAACCCAAGAGTTGGTGAGGATTATATTTTGAGACGAGGAAGCTCACGTGACATAATAGTTCCACAGAGTGGCACCAAAGGGTGGATAGTTCCAAAATAAGTCACTACAAGGATAGTTCCAAAGTTTGTCACTAGGGGGCGGGTAGTTCCAAATATGCGATACTAGTGGCAGGTAATCATCAACGAATACTAGCTTAGCGTACAGTCTACATAGGAGGACCAACTTTTTGTGTTAACATAAAAAAACTCGATCTAAATATATATGTGTGTGTGTGTGTAGAAAATTAGTACTTAAACAGTTAAGCAAATATTAACATCAAAAGGAAAGACTGCTTTAAAAACAGCAAATCAAAACTTGAGATGATCGACCTTTTAATGAACAAACCATTGAAGATGCTGCATAAATTATAAGGATCCCCAGGGTATATCCTACGTCATAGCCTGTACCCTGGGAACCTTTTTAACTTATGTAGCGTCTTCAATGTCGTTTTTTTGTTTGGGCCTATCTTGTTCATTAAAATTTATATTGTAAAAAAAAATGCTATTCCGCTCACTTTTTTTGACATGCGCAATGAGCTATCATCCGTTCACTGCACACCGCGGGTATCAAAACTTGTTTTTTAGCGTTATTAGCTCAGAAACTTACCGCTGAGCCATCGGGGCTATGGTTCTTAACGCAATATTAGTTCGTCTCCCGCAGGGACAGCGGTAAGTCTACCGACTTTTCAACGCTAAAATTCGGCGTTCGATTCACCGCGGTGGACACGGCAGATAGCCCAATATGTCCTTGCTCTAAAACAACCAAACATTATTAGTTCTGCGTTAACATTATGTTCAAGTTTACAGTTTCACTTCAATTTCAATAATAAACAAGACGTTTTGAATAAATACTAAAGTTTAACATTTTATGTATTATACTTTCAATGTGTGTATAGCACTGCATGACCTACTGTCATGAATATTCGTTTACTAGTTCAACTTACAATCTACTTAAAGTACTGTTTTCTGTGTTAACTCTAGATATATAAAAACATTAACTAAAGTTATATATCCAACCGAAAGCGGACAGTGTGATTGTGAATTCAGTCCTTACAACAAACAAGTGTCTGAGTGAGTAAAATTAATATTTCGTTTATTACAATTTGACTGTATAGCTGTTTATTCATGTAATTGTGCATACATTGAGATTACATTTAAATCTACGTACTCCTGATATGGACTTTTTTTCATGTTAATCTAAAACATTCAATCTTTAGATATTCATCCTGCACATCATATCCATAGACTAATTAACTTACAATCTACGAATGGAACAGATGATCTATTACGAAACTTTCTAAAACGTCTTGATCAAAGAATAACTGAAATATTTGAAGGCAGCCAAGAAGAGATTACCCGAAGACAAAATGGAGGTATATGACGTCATTAAGTGAGGGCACCGACTAAGTGAGAGTGTTGAATGTCGACGAAAATTTTCGATAAAAATTGAGTCGATTACTCCTTAAACAGAAAGTTATTCATGGCTCTGAGTCCTCGAGCGCATAGTGGTACCAAAATGTCGTACAGGGTAGTCAAGGAAACTCCTAACCACAGCCCAATGTATCCTCCGAGGGCTCCAAAAAGTTCTATACCCTGACAAAAAACAAAACAAAACAAGACGTTACTGGACTGAGTCACGTAAAAGGATATAAAATAAGATATCATTGGATTGAGTTACATAGTAAACAAGATATTACTGGATTGAATCACGTAAAAGGATATAAACAAGATATTATTGGATTGAGTCACGTAGTAAACAAGATATTACTGAATTGAGTCAGGTAAAAGGATATAAAACAAGATGTTCCTGGATTGAGTCACGTAAAAGGATATAAAACAAGATATTCCTGGATTGAGTCACGTAAAAGGATATAAAACAAGATGTTACTGGATTGAGTCACATAGTAAACAAGATGTTACTAGATTGAGCCACGTAAAAGGATATAAAACAATATATTATTGGATTAAATCACGTAAAAGAATGTAAAACAAGATGTTACTGGATTGAGTCACGTAAAAGGATATAAAACAAGATGTTACTGGATTGAGTCACGTAAAAGGATATCAAACACGATATTATTGGATTGAGTCACGTAGTAAACAAGATGTTACTGGATTGAGTCACGTAAAAGGATATAAAACAAGATATTATTGGATTGAGTCACGTAAAAGGATATACCTTTTGTACCAGATAATAAACGTTTCTGACCAGGAAGAGTAAATTTTATTACAGCAACAATGTTGTACATATTTCGATATCATGGATTAAAAGGGAGCTATCTCTTAAGTGAGAGCATATCCGCAGTTAGTGGAATAACATATACATGCCAAACAGAGTCCAGTTTTAAATTTATCATTAAAAAAATGAGCTTAATGGCTAACAATTACAGGACCTTCTGCTCAATACCTACTTAATCATATCGTTAACGTGAGAATACATATTAAAATATATACTTTAGAGAAGATGAAAAAAATACGTGAAATATTTACCTCATATTTGGGCTGATGAGAATAAGTAGTTTCGATCATCCGAGGATACCAAATTTTCAAACGTAACAGACTCGATCTTTTTAAAAAAAAACAAAACAGAAATGAATTAATCAATGTGCCTCAAAGAACAAAAAGTAAACCACAGTAAAAAAAAATATCCCCAAATAAAAACATCCTTTAAATTTTCCACCAGCAAATTATTATAGTTTAAATTCATAAAATATTGCCCCACCCCCCAGTGGCACAGCGGTAATGTCTGCGGACTTACAACGGTAGAATCCGGGTTTCGATACCCGTGGTGGGCGGAGCACAGATAGCCCATTGTGTAGCTTTGTGCTTAATAACAAACAAACATAAAATATTTTGTACTTTTCAAAAAAATCTACCATCTTTATGACGTCATATGCAAATATCCTGACGTATAAATACAGATATAGTTCGAGTAAACAGTAATGCCACGAACGGAAAGATCCCGAGAATTAGTCGTATTTTCAAGAGGTAGCATAGTTGGATGATTGTAGAACAATTATTTGCAATACTGCTGTCCACAGGTTACTGGTAATACCGCTGTCCATGGGTCACTTACAGTGCTGCTGTCCAAAAATCACTTTAATACTGCTGTCTACAATTAATATGCAATACAGTTGTACAGAGATCACATCCAATATCGCTGTCTAGAGGTCAGTTTTAATACCACTGTCTACAGGTCATTTGCAATACAGCTGGTCAGAAGTCGCATCCAATATTGCTGTCTAGAGGTCACATGCAATGCTCCTGTGTACAATGAATAAGATGATAACGTTGATACAGACACGTTGTAAAACAACAGTTTCTGCACGGTCCGGGCGCCCACAACCAACAGTACGTTGACAACAGTATACAATATACATCAAATACGCTATCACACATTCTGCCTTAAGAAACACTGTCATATTTTCTGATCAGTTCGAATTTTTCACAACTCTCGAACTATGAAGGCAATTAGTTTGGGTGACTATACTTCTAGGAACTTTTCCTGAACCGTCTGCAAGTCACGACATGAGACGGCGATGTTTCTTTTATGGTGTGGGGTGGCATTTGGGAATCTGGACATTAACAGCTTAGTGGTATGTGAGACATCGTTCTGAGGAAAGGCTTCTACAAGTCACATTGGTGTTTCTGTTATGGTGTGGGGTAGCAGTTGGATATCTGGACGCTCACAGCTTAGTGGTATGTGATGCATCATTCTGAGGAAAGGCTTCTACAAGTCACATTGGTGTTTCTGTTATGGTGTGGGGTAGCAGTTGGATATCTGGACACTAACAGCTTACTGGTATATGATGCATCGTTCTGAGGAAAGGCTTCTACAAGTCACATTGGTGTTTCTGTTATGGTGTGAGGTAGCATATGGGCATCTGGACGCTCACAGCTTAGTGGTATGTGATGCATCGTTCTGAGGAAAGGCTTCTACAAGTCACATTGGTGTTTCTGTTATGGTGTGGGGTAGCATTTGGGTATCTGTACTCTCACAGCTTACTCGTATGTGATACAACGTTCTAAGGAAAGGCGTCCTGTCTGTCTGCACAAATGACAAGGTGATGATATCGTGCATTTTGAGGCTCTTGTTCATTCATCTAGAGTCACAAAACAATGGCTTGAAGGTCAAGACATTAACCACTCTCCCGTAGCCAGGTCAGTCGTCGGATAAGAACTTTGTCGATCATGTTTGGTCCACTCTTGATCGTTCCCATACAAATAAAACGTCTAGAGACAAAAAACAATGATCCAGCAGTGGGGCCAATATTTTAGATCTTGTAAATAGGGTGTGTAACCATATATATATATACTGAAAATCTGCAAACAGCAGAACCATTAAACACTAATGTCGTCTTGTAGTCTGTTTGTTTCGTAAAGTGTCATTCTTTTTCGAGTGGGTGTTCATTTATTTATCGGAAGGCTGTATACTGTCAGTGTATATATCTTTAAAAGAAGATATACTCTATGTTTTCGTTATATTCGAAAACATTTTCCAGACGTGTTGATAATGGTTGTATATATTTTAATATCAGATATGATAAATTGACAATTTTTGTTTTTAGTAAACCTGATGTATTTTGTAATACTTGCAACCAGTTAATCTAAAGATTTCCAGAGCTAACTTTAAAATATCCAATGTCCACTTAAACATGTCCAATGTCAATCTATAAATGTCCAGATCTAACTTAAAAAATATCCAATGTCCACTTAAACATGTCCAATGTCAATCTACAAATGTCCAGATCTAACTTAAAAAATATCCAATGTCCACTTAAAGATGTCCAATGTCAATCTAAAAATTTCCAGAGCTAACTTAAAAAATATCCAATGTCAACTTAAAGATGTCCAATGTCAATCTACAAATGGCCAGAGCTAACTTAAAAAATATCCAATGTCAACTTAAAGATGTCCAATGTCAATCTACAAATGGCCAGAGCTAACTTAAAAAATATCCAATGTCCACTTAAAGATGTCCAATGTCAATCTAAAAATGTCCAGAGCTAACTTAAAAAATATCCAATGTCAACTTAAAGATGTCCGAGACTCAATCTAAAGATTTCAAATGCTAACTAAAGATGTCCAATATCAACCTAAAGTTGTCCAGAGACATGCATAGGGTAGGATAAAGAAATTAGTATATGACTCGTTACAAACTAGCACATGTTACGTTTACTAAACTTACAAGAAAGGCCATAACTGAAATTGTAACCAAAGGAAGTTCTTACCTGGCATGAGTAATATTATCAAAGTGAACTTGGGGGAACTCTTCATAGTGCTATTGAAAATATTTCCAAAAATGAAGCATTAATATCTAGGCATTTTTCTATTTGTCTATGGCAACCATAAGCTATATTTTTAATTAATTAGTTTTTTAAAGTTCTATATTTGATTTCGCAAAAAATTACAAATTAAACATGAAGTATTTACAAATGGTACAGAATACGATTTGTTAGAAATATATTTATTTTTATCCAATTTTAACATAAAAAATAGAGTTTAAAAGTGACAAAAATTACGTACTATAAACACATCACAAAAAATTGTCTCTTGTAAAGGGTTTTAGTTTTTGTTGTTGTGGTTAGCGGGTTCCTTGCATCAGGGTCGTCGATATGATAGAAGAGTTATGGTCTGACTCCACCATTTGGTCAGATAAGAGTAGCCTAAGAGTCTGCATGTTCAAAACTATGGAAGGCTATACACAGTTTAGCCCATGTGCTTACGAATTCTAAAACAAATTCTCATACAAACTATGAGCAAGTAGGGGTAGCAATCGTTGTACTTGTAAAGATTGAGAGGACCACTTCTGCGTGGACTACCAGAAAATAAACTTTATTTGGCCTCACGTGCTTACACTGTTTTACAACTTGGGCATGAATTGTTGGCTAAGAAAACAAAGCGATAGCTAACGTGCTTTCTTGTCGGTATGTCTGGGGACTTACAACGATAGAAAGTGGGTTTCGATACCCGTGATAGGCAGAGCACAGATAGCTTTATGCTTCACTACAAACAAACACGTTTACCATTTAAATTAATCGTGCTCCAATGCCTTTTTGAAAGATTTAATAAATGTCTTTCATCTAGATCGTAATGACACATTTTATTAAACTACCTTGATGATACCATATCCCAGAGGACTGAAAAATAAATAATAAAAGGAAAACG
>NW_013672930.1:28232-30853 GCF_000517525.1 Limulus polyphemus | reverse complement strand
AGCTGCCTGTCCCTCTAGTCTTTACTGCTAACTTAGAGACAGCTAGAGCAGATAGCCCTTGTGTAGCTTTGCGCGGGGGCTCGGCATGGCCAGGTGGTTAGGGCGCTCGACTCGCAATCAGAGGGTTACGGGTTCGAATCCCTGTCCCACAAAACATACCGGCCCCTTGCAGTTGCGGGGGCGTTATAAAGTGACGGTCAATCCCACTATTCGTTGGTAAAAGAGTAGCCCAGGAGTTGGCGGTGGGTGGTGATGACTAGCTGCCTTTTCCTCTAGTCTTACACTGCTAAATTAGGGACGGCTAGCGCAGATAGCCCTCGTGTAACTTTGCGCGAAATTCAAAAACAAACAATCGTACCTCGCACTACCACAAAACAACAAATATTTCTAGATTTTTTTACTTGTATTATCGTATTTATGTTTAGAATACGTACGTGATTGAAAGCTGGCCATGGAAGGGTGTCCATACTGGTTATACTGTAATTCTCCTCACTGGAAAGTAAACGAGTAACTCAGTAAATGATGTACAACTAACCTGAAAGGATACACATTCACTTTTGACAATAATAAACTTTCTACCACACACACAATCTTCTCTACCATAAACAAGTTTCAAAATATTCTATAACATTCGATAGGAAAGACAGTATTTCATTAGGGTTGGCGTGGCATTTTGTTTCTTTAACATGCTGATGTCGTGCAGTCTGTCTAGAAATAACAGGGCTAAGAAATGTGGATTACGTTATTACACCAAAGTGGGTGGGGATAGGTAATATCCGATGGATTTTTCAGAATACTTATTTCCAGGGCTATTCCGGGGTCCGGGGGTAAGCATGTACATATGCCCCCCACCCCATAATATCAGTTAACTATATAATGCAACTTCTAAGTACGAATTTGCTGGTTATATTTTATGCATGTTACCTTATTCCTTTCTTTGCTTTTGTACGGGCTCCCTGGTGGCACCCCGGGCCCGGGGGGTAATCCCCCATTACCCCCACCCCCTAATAGTCGGTCCTGCTTATTTCTTTCTTATCAAATTTCTTAATTTTCGTTTGTTTCTTAGAACCCGTTGATGGTCAAATTTGCTAACTGTTGAAATGACACCATTGTGTACCGTTGATGGTCAAATTTAATAACTGTTGAAATGACACCATTGTGTACCGTTGATGGTCAAATTTGCTAACTGTTGAAATGACACCATTGTGTACCGTTGATGGTCAAATTTGCTAACTGTTGAAATGACACCATTGTGTACCGTTGATGGTCAAATTTGCTAACTGTTGAAATGACACCATTGTGTACCGTTGATGGTCAAATTTGCTAACTGTTGAAATGACACTATTGTGTACCGTTGATGGTCAAATTTGCTAACTGTTGAAATGACACTATTGTGTACCGTTGATGGTCAAATTTGCTAACTGTTGAAATGACACCATTGTGTACCGTTGATGGTCAAATTTGCTAACTGTTGAAATGACACCATTGTGTTAAAACCAACTAGACACTTTGTTATTCATTGTAATGAAAGGTGTTCACACCATTACAACTGCTGTAGGTGCTGTGTCAACCAAGAAGGCAAACACTTCTTTAATCAAGGAAAGTGTCTTGTAGAATAACTTACAGCTTGTTAATTCCCCTCTGTGTGATTGTAGCAGCCCAATTCAATAACTATTGGTTCATTAATTGAGTAAACTTACTAATGGCCAATTTGACATGTTATTAAGTAAACAATTCCCTATTTAGGATCTTACCTACAAGCTTTCGGACACATCGTGAAGCAGGAATTGAAGTGGTTTTTGTAAACTTCATCTAAGCACCCTGTAAAATACAAAAAAAAAAACTGTTAAAAAATCTTCACATCAAATTTAAAAACATAAAATTTCGTATAACAACTCTATGTTTTAATATGTTTTAAGTTGAAAAAGTGTAAAGAAATATGCTGCATAATAGAAACAACGACTTCAAACAACGACTTCATTGATTAATGTGTCATTATTTTCATACATGTTTGGATGTAACTTGGAGTAAATATCTGGATATCACTAAAGTAAACTGGGCTGAAGGGTTAGCTAAAGAAAGTAGATAACATGTTCATAAAATATCACAATATCGTGTGTAGCAGTTAGAGAACAAACAAAACAGCGAAAGGAACAAACTGTGTAGCAACTAGTTTCAACACATTCGTGTGTTCTCTTCAGAACTTCGACATTAGTTTCTTTGACATCAAAACTTCTGACGGTTTATTCTATTTACTGTTTTTTATTGTCTGAAGAAGGTAGTCTCTGAATAAAGTAGTCACTAAAACAGTAGTCTGTGAAGAAAGTAGTCTCTAAAAACGTAGTTTCTGAGTAAAGTAGTCACTAAAACAGTAGTCTGTGAAAAAAGTAGTCTCTAAAAACGTAGTATTTAAAGAAAGTAGTCTCTAAAACAGTAGTATTTGAAGAAATTAGTCTCTAAAACCGTAGTATTTGAAGAAATTAGTCTCTAAAACAGTAGTATTTGAAGAAATTAGTCTCTAAAACCGTAGTCTCTGAATAAAGTAGTGACTAAAACCGTAGTTTCTGAAGAAAGTAGTCTCTTAAAACGTAGTCTCTGAAGAAAGTAATCTCTAAAACCGT
>NW_013672930.1:25056-27232 GCF_000517525.1 Limulus polyphemus | reverse complement strand
TAGTCTCTAAAACAGTAGTATTTGAAGAAATTAGTCTCTAAAACCGTAGTCTCTGAATAAAGTAGTGACTAAAACCGTAGTTTCTGAAGAAAGTAGTCTCTTAAAACGTAGTCTCTGAAGAAAGTAATCTCTAAAACCGTAGTCTCTGAAGAAAGTAGTCACTAAAACCGTAGTCTCTGAATAAAGTAGTGACTAAAACCGTAGTTTCTGAATAAAGTAGACACTAAAACCGTAGTTTCTGAAGAAAGTAGTCTCTAAAAACGTAGTATCTAAAGAAAGTAGTCTCTAAAACAGTAGTATTTGAAGAAATTAGTCTCTAAAACCGTAGTCTCTAATAAAGTAGTCAATAAAACCGTAGTCTCTGAATAAAGTAGTGACTAAAACCGTAGTCTCTGAATAAAGTAGTCTCTAAAACCGTAGTCTCTGAATAAAGTACTCTCTAAAACCGTAGTCTCTGAAGAAAGTAGTCTCTAAAAACGTAGTCTCTGAAGAAAGTAGTCACTAAAACCATAGTTTCTGAAGAAAGTAGTCTCTAAAACCGTAGTCTCTGAAGAAAGTAGTCACTAAAATCGTAGTCTCTGAAGAAAGTACTCTCTAAAACCGTAGTCTCTGAAGAAAGTATTCTCTAAAACCGTAGTCTCTGAATAAAGTAGTCTCTAAAACCGTAGTCTCTGAAGAAAGTAGTCTCTAAAACCGTAGTCTCTGAAGAAAGTAGTCAATAAAACCGTAGTCTCTGAAGAAAGTAGTCTCTAAAACCGTAGTCTCTGAAGAAAGTAGTCTCTAAAACCGTAGTGTCTGAAGAAAGTAGTCTCTAAAACTGTAGTCTCTGAAGAAAGTAGTCTCTAAAACCGTAGTCTCTGAAGAAATTAGCCTCTATTCTCTATTAGCCTCTAATTGAAGATGTGTTGATAACGGGCTTGTTTTGAAACGGTACATGTTCACAACTGAAGATGTGTAGATAACGGGCTTGTTTTGAAACGGTACATGTTAACAACTGAAGATGTGTAGATAATGGGCTTGTTTTGAAACAAGGTAAAGTCAACCAGATACATCGGTTTCAGCAAAATAAAGTCAACCACATTCATCGATTTCAAAAATATAAAATCAACCCAATCCTTCTTTTGTAAACTTCTTTATCTATTTGTTCGACAGGGAATAATCAAATATTTTTTTATTTAATCCGAAAAGTCAACAGCACAAAACATTCAAAAACTTACCATTTTCTTCACAGATTTTCCCGCCTAACAGAACACTTAGCCTCTCGTTCGTGCAGCCACAGATCTCAATGCTGGTGTTCCAGAAACAGTCGTCAAAGCAATCCTAAGTAAAGAAGTAAAAGAACATGGAATTATAAAAATACGAGTTCCACATCACAGATTAATCTATTTGTTTGTTTTGGAGTAAAGCCACATTGGGATATCTGTTATGTTCACCGCGGGGAATCGAACCCCAGATTTAATATTGGAAGTCCATATACATACCGCTGTCCCACATGTAGTATGTCCGCCTAAGTAAACCCACTTCATATGTCATAAACATGTAGTATGTCTACCTAAGTAGACCCACTTGATTATGTCATAAACATATAGTATGTCCGCCTAAGTAAACCCACTTCATTATGTCATAAACATATAGTATGTCCGCCTAAGTAAACCCACTTCATTATGTCATAAACATATAGTATGTCCGCCTAAGTAAACCCACTTCATTATGTCATAAACATGCAGTATGTCCGCCTAAGTAAACCCACTTGATTATGTCATAAACATATAGTATGTCCGCCTAAGTAAACCCACGTCATTATGTCATCAACATGCAGTATGTCCGCCTAAGTAAACCCACTTCATTATGTCATAAATATGTAGTATGTCCTCGAAGTAAACCCACTTCATTATGTTATAGACATGTATTATGTCCGCCTAAGTAAACCCACTTCATTATGTCATAAACATATAGTATGTCCGCCTAAGTAAACCCACGTCATTATGTCATCAACATGCAGTATGTCCGCCTAAGTAAACCCACTTCATTATGTCATAAACATATAGTATGTCCGCCTAAGTAAACCCACGTCATTATGTCATCAACATGTAGTATGTCCGCCTAAGTAAACCCACTTCATTATGTCATAAACATATAGTATGTCCGCCTAAGTAAACCCACTTCATTATGTCAT
>NW_013672930.1:23778-24652 GCF_000517525.1 Limulus polyphemus | reverse complement strand
ATATCATCACTACACTACAACACGTTTATTTATACCACATCTGATTGTTCATACCATCACTACACTACAACACGTTTATTTGTACCACATCTGATTGTTCATACCATCACTACACTACAACACGTTTATTTGTACCACATCTGATTGTTCATACCATCACTACACTACAACACGTTTCTTTGTTTATTTGTACCACATCTGATTGTTCATACCTCTTCTGTCATTGTCGCGTTCATTCTTCTTTCTCTCATGGAACTGTAATCAAAACATGCAGTCTTGTATGGAGGAGGCAGAAAACGGAAGGTTTTCTGAAAACATAAAAAATCAATTACTTAGGAATTCCCATCGATTCATCAACTGCAAACATAGTGTAGTTAAAATTTTAAGATAAAAAATTTCTCTCAAAACTCTCAGAATGAAAAAAACAACAAAAAAACTAAATAGGTACAGCCAAAATGGCTTTAACCGATAAGTTCCCTCGAAAATCACTTGATCGAAACGTCAGTTTTAATATATCTCCCCAACACCCATTCCAAATTACTTTTATATTTTGGATCAGATTAGTAACTTATCAAAAGTATTAGGTCGTCAAGAAATTAATATCGCGTTTTAGAACACCACCACCCCAAAAACGTACATCACGTATAACAGTTAAATGAACTGCCTAAACGTCACGTTAGTGTAGCCTATGTAATGTGCAAAGTTTAGTATACTCTAATACCTTATAGTGATGGCGCACGACGAGACACATATTCAGCATGTAATGCTGTTTGAATATAAAAAGGGATACAACGCCTCTGTAGCCATAAAGAATATCAAAGAAGTTTATGGAAATTTCTTGAACGTTCGTAAGTGTCAACGATGATTCAGCAAA
>NW_013672930.1:20365-22778 GCF_000517525.1 Limulus polyphemus | reverse complement strand
GGGAAAACTCCATAAAGAAGGTGTCTCACGAACTCACCGATGTTCATCGTTTCCAACGTGTGAACGTTGCTTCGTTTCTTCTGGCGCGTAATGCGCGTGAACCATTTTTGGAAACAATTATCACCGGTGACAAGCTACACGAGAGCTATCTGCACCAGCTGTTCCTAATTTAGCAGTGATAGACTAGGGGAAGGAAACTAGTCAACAACACCCACCGCCAACTCTTGCGCTACTCTTTTCCAACTAATAGTTAGTCACATTATAACGCCTTCATGGCTGCAAAGACGAGCGGTACGGTGAGACGGAGATTCGAACCAGCGACCCACAGATTTCGTGTCGAGCGCCCTTACCACTCTTATTAAAATAAATATAAGATATTTGTAATGTTCATAAGCATACAAAGTATTGCATTATAACGTGACAAAATGGTGTTTCTCTTTAAGGCCTACAAATGCATTCATTTTAGTGTTAGCTTCCAACATAAATTGTAACAAATGTTTCTTGATTTTATGATAAAAATATTTATTTTGTTTTTAAAATGAGAAAGTAGTTTATTAATAAGTTATGAACTCTTGTCACTTTAGGTCTTTTAGAATCATTCCGAAGACTTATCACAAGCACGCGTTGTTTCGTCAATAATAAAACGATTTTAAGAGAGCTATAGAGTTTATTTTTATTCCTTGTTCTCACAAGTATTTAAATAATATGCCGATAAACCATTATTTCTTTTTCTAGAAACGTTTCAAAATTACAAAATATTTTTCTTCCTTTTCTCATTGGAGCGCCACCTTCTCACATAAGCTTCATGGATTATTTATCCCAGAATACTTTGGGTGAATATATAACACATGAAAATGATTTCTTTAAAGCAAACCTAGGATTTATTAGTATGTTTTCATTACCATATTCTTCGACTCTTATTCTAACAACTGGTGACGACTTTTGAAACTAGAAAGATAGCTTAAACAAACACAAGCAAATTAGAATCTATTTAGCCTTATCACTGCATAATACAGTATAAGGATAATTAAAACAAGGCTAAAATATACTGTTATAAAGTAAAGCCAATTATATTTTCCACTTCAGGACATGTCTTAGTTAAAATATTGTAAAATAAAACTCCAATTATTATTTAATTGTTTTGTGCAGCTCATTTTACAACTAAACAACAACAATCTTAGGCCTAGTATATATAAGAGATTTAGTTAGAAACGACAACTAAACAACAACAATTTTAGGATTAGTATATATAAAAGATTTCCTTAGAAACGACAACTACACAACAACAATCTTAGGCCTAGTATATATTAGAGATTTCCTTAGAAACGACAACTACACAACAACAATCTTAGGCCTAGTATATATTAGAGATTTCCTTAGAAACGACAGGAAAACGTGGTTAAAATGGGAAAAACACTTTGCCGAATTTTTTTAGAACACCGACGGCGTCCTCTCAAGTACGTCTTAAAACTAACCTTATCAATCCTCATTTTGTAGCGAAATCCCGGTAAAAACTCCATAGCTTGGTAGTTAGTATTGGGAATGACATGAGGCGAATGTAAAATGAAATTCAGCCTCACAGTTGAATCCATGGGAGTGTAGTCGTTCTCTTCCAGGTTTATGTATAGTTTGATCTCTGAAATAATATTTTTTTTTATTAAATGTTAGACAAAAGTGAATCAAAGGTAAAAAAAAATATTGTTAAATTAATGTTAATTTTATTTTTACTCAAACAGCAGGAAGTTTGATAGTTTGCTAACGAAATGGTGTAACTTCACCGTTTCTTTATATTACTATTAATATATTTTATCATGAGAACGAAGTAGTACAAAATTATAATTATTTTTTTAAGAAACGTTATTCACAATTTCCCTTTATGTAGTCGATATAAGCTCAACTTGTGGCACACGTAGGAGATAAATAACGTAAAAAAAATGTATTTTAGTGGCTGTTTCTCAGTCATCGTATTGCTAAGTGTCAGATATATTCTTTTTGTTTGTTGTTAAGCACAAATCTACAGATGTGGCTATTTGTGCTCTACCCACCACCGGTATCGAAACCCGATTTTTAACGTTATAAACTGTCGGAGTTTCCCTGCAATTCGATCGCTAGGTATAAAATATGATTATTCTTTTTTTGTTGTTTGTTTTTTGCTGAACATAAATCTACACTATGGCTCTGTCCACTGCGGGTATCAAAACCCGATTTTAGAGTTTCGAACTGATTACGTGTAAAACATGAAATATACAAGTTGAACAAAAGTTACTGACAACTGGTTCTCAGACAGGGAAAGACATATAGATCTAATATTTGTAGTTACTGACAACTGGTTCTCAGACAGGGAAAGACATATAGATCTAATATTTGTAGTTACTGACAACTGGTTCTCAGACAGGGAAAGACATATAGATCT
>NW_013672930.1:18185-19521 GCF_000517525.1 Limulus polyphemus | reverse complement strand
CTTCCTGGGTTGATTCTTCCGTTCATCCTTAAAAACCAAACAAACTCAAAACAACAGTTTATCTCTTGAAACAAAGATATTTTCAGAAATAACTTACAAGTTATTAAGTGTTGGATTTTAAGCAATGGATGACTTTTAGTTGATCTCAGATTTGAAATAATGAAGTCAGTGGTGTGATTTTGAGTAACGAAGTAAATAATCTCAGAATCTGAACGATAAAGTCAATCAAAAATTAAATATGTGTTACTAAAGCAATTTTTCAACGAGTTCGTGAAGGCATGAGAAATTGTAGTAAAAATATGATTATAAATGATATATTTACTAATGAAATAAAACTACTTTTTTTGTAAGTAACGACACAGCAAGACAGATCATATAAACAGATCCTTTACAAATTATACACAATATTTGTTATGTTATATTATGAACTTTGGAGGTAAGACTTTAATTTGTCCTCATTACAAACCTCGAACCACGTACTCAAAGTTAACACAAATGTTAGATGTCATGGAGATACAAAATGAAATTGGAGAAAACTCTATCGGCAAATACTAATATATTTTTTCACTACTTTCTTAAATTACTACTAATAACGTGTTACTAAGCTTATACTCACACTTTCTGAGCATGATTAAGTTTCACGATTTATTTATACAACTAAGTATCTTGAACCTTTTGAGGTTTGTTTGTTTGTAGTTAAGCACAAAGCGACACTATGGGCTATCGAAATTCGGTTTATAGCGTTATAACTCCGCAGACTTGCCGCTGTGTCTTTTAGTGGCATTTTTTTTAGTCTAATTTTTAAAAATAAAATAAAGATGTTTAGCAAGTCTCTTATTAAAATAACAAAATAAAATACATACGCCAACTTCCAGATCTAGAAAAAGGTAAAAATTAGATAACACGAGCCATCAAATACTTACCACATGGATCTGAATTTTTGGGATTCCAGTGAGTAGCAAGAAAGCCAGTTTTAGAAGGTTCTCCCCAGAGGGCGTTAGTAGTGTAACAGTTGCCGTTGTAGAAATCGAAGAGCTGGGTTATACTGATGAGACCAGGGTTAGCAGAAAATAGTAAATATAATATTTATATAATGTAGACATTTTCTGAAAGCTACACTACTATATATTTATATATATATTTTAATTTCATATCGATGTTCGGAACTCTTGACAACATTTACTTTGTTCCTGTCATGAAATTATTACATACTCTGTTAAATTTGATGACGAGGAACCCACTTTGAGACTAATGATGCTTGGAGACGGCTTGAATGGGTAATGAAGAAAAACTTTAATATAGGTTTAACATAACAACAAATGTACAGCGTTTCGAC
>NW_013672930.1:16285-17599 GCF_000517525.1 Limulus polyphemus | reverse complement strand
GAAACGTTGTACATTTGCTGTTATGTTAAACTTATATTAAAGTTTTACTTCATTACCCATTCCAGCCGTCTCCAAGCATTAAATACTCTGTTATTTGCTCGTTTGTTGATATTAATAATTACGTGAAGCATTAATTGAATTGAATTCCACAACAGGATAATTAATAAATATCAGATCTTAATTATAAAAATTATTTAGTACTTCAAATAATAAATATATTTGTACCTGAAAGAGACAGGGAACTTAGACATATATATGATAAACTAAGGGTTTGAACATACATGACTGTTCATATGATATAGACATAGAGGGGAGGGATCGTATCCAAACATTGAACCTCTGTGTCATTTTCCGAGGGGCCTTCGGCATACTTGCAAACTTTGGTAAGAATCGGTCGAGCGGTTCGCCGGTTAAGTGGACACACACACAGAAACATTTATAAAATTATGATTTACATAATGGGCTTAATTTCTCTGTAACTATCCCTTTTCACTCCCGTTAAACTGAGGACAATAGCCGAAAGAAAAATAGTGAAATTTAAAGAATCTTGACGTTGTTGGTTTTTTATCAATTTTGTTTATAATTATTTGGTTAGAGTATCTCTGACTTCGGTGACTGAATAATTGTAACTTCTTAAATTACATCACTTCATTTGATTCCTTCTAGAAAAACACGCGCGACTCTTGCGCATGTTGAAAGCCTGTACAGACCATCAAAATGTTTTTCTTTTCTATAACATCAATAGTTTCACTTAGTTTGGATACAATATATAAAAGCCTAACTAAGAAGATTTGTGTTTACTACGCCCAATAGGCAGATTATAGATATTTGAAAGTATCAGGGCTGGGTGAGATAAATAACGCCACATCATTAACACATGCATACAGACATATATATATATTTGTTAGTTTTTTTTATAACACCGAACCAATTTTTAGTGGATATTAAAAAAAAAAAGAAATTTAAGTGAAATACTGTAATACGCTTTTATTTGTTTGTTTGTAATTAAGTACAAAGCTACACAATGGGCTATCTGTGCTCTGCCCACCACGGGTATCGAAACCCAGATTCTAGCGTTGTAAGTCCGCAGCCGTATTTATTTAAAATGTGAGAGAACTAATCTTACTTGTCCATGCAATCCACTTCCTCTTCGCCCTCATAAGCACATTTTAGGATAATATTTCTTTTCTGTATTCCGAGTCGAATCCGGGATTCTTTGCTCAATTTACTGTAGATCTCTTCTAGTCTGTCAGTATACTCCTGTAACAACAAAATAGCGTATGAAATGTTCTAGTGATTTAGAAAGTGTGAAAT
>NW_013672930.1:14084-15285 GCF_000517525.1 Limulus polyphemus | reverse complement strand
GAAATGTTCTAGTGATTTAGAGAGTGTGAAATGAAATGTTCTAGTGATTTAGAAAGTGTGAAATGAAATGTTCTAGTGATTTAGAAAGTGTGAAATGAAATGTTCTAGTGATTTAAAGAGTGTGAAATGAAATCTACTAGTGATTTAAAGAGTGTGAAATGAAATGTTCTAGTGATTTAGAAAGTGTGAAATTAAATGTTCTAGTGATTTAGAGAGTGTGAAATGCAGTGTTCTAGTGATTTAGAAAGTGTGAAATGAAATGTTCTAGTGATTTAGAAAGTGTGAAATTAAATGTTCTAGTAATTTAGAAAGTGTGAAATGAAATGTTCTAGTAATTTAGAAAGTGTGAAATGAAATGTTCTAGTAATTTAGAAAGTGTGAAAACTGAGTTGGAATGGTTCTGTATGGCTCTCAATTTCTATCCTCCACTCCTTGTTTATTTTGGTGCAAAGCTATACAATAGGCTATCTACCCTCCGACAAACATGGGGAATCGAACCCTGGATTTTAGAGCTATAAGTCTGCAAACCTGTTACTGATCCACTGGGGGCACTATTTATTATAAGAAATATTCTCGATTAAATCAATACCATTATATTAAAACTGGTAATCAATACCATTATATTAAACTGGTATTCAATACCATTATATTAAAACTGGTATTCAATACCATTATATTAAAACTGGTAATCAATACCATTATATTAAAACTGGTATTCAATACCATTATATTAAAACTAGTAATCAATACCATTATATTAAAACTGGTATTCAATACCATTGTATTAAAACTGGTAATCAATACCATTATATTAAAACTGGTATTCAATACCATTATATTAAAACTGGTATTCAATACCATTATATTAAAACTGGTAATCAATACCATTTTATTAAAACTGGTAATCAATACCATTATATTAAAACTGGTATTCATAACCATTGTATTAAAACTGGTAATCAATACCATTATATTAAAACTGGTGTCCACAACGTTTTCTGCTTTCACTCTGCTTACTATGTTGATCATGTCAAATCTCTTTTGAAAAGTAATTTAGAAATTATACTCTCTCTCTCTATATATATATATATATATGTTAGGTTTATATATATGTATATTGGAATAAACTGCTATAAGCTATACATTTTCAATGTTTCATTTGTATGTTGACTAGATACAGCTGCGGGTTTATATACTACGG
>NW_013672930.1:9659-13084 GCF_000517525.1 Limulus polyphemus | reverse complement strand
TTTTAAATTCTGCGCACGGCCCTGATTTTGAGGGAACTTTGAGTTAAGCATAACAAATGAAATGGTTCAGGGGTCATTACCCCTGCCTAATGATCCTTATCTACTGATCTATTTTTAAATAGTTATCTTATATTGTAGAATTTTAGTGACTTAAGCTAAAGAGTTTTTAACGCTCAAAATCGGGGTTCGATACCCGAGGTGAGTAGAGCGTAGTTTTCCCAATGTGTATATTTTTGCAATTGAAAATATCAACCAATATTCGAACTGCACGCAACACTATCATTGGATTGGAAACTCGTATACCTTATCTACATTTTTATAAACTTTTGTCTTTGGTCTACAGCTTATTCGGGTCGGGATCAATGACAACGTATTTTATACTGAACCAGATGCTAAATTCACAGACATCTGTATGCAATATTGAATAATTATGTGTTAAAATAAATTACTTTGTGTACACAATTATATATGCTTCTACTTCGAAGTGGATAAAAAATTCATTTATTTATATTTTCTGTCTTATATAGGATAAAAAACATAGAACTGAACATTTTTTTTATTTCAAATAAACAATTTACGAGACCAAATAATAACACACACACAATAATACAATATCCTATAATTATTATAACCTAACCTCGCTATCAAACTAAGGTTTAATTGGATTTGAATAGTTTTGTTGGCTAATAGGGTAACTCGGACAGATGATATCTGTAAAGTAAAATTCTCCTAAACATTTCCGATTTTACAACTACTTCATCAAAACATTGCACAATGATTATGAATGTTCAAGTTAACCTGTCAGAGTGTCACAAATGTTCATTTATTAATTTCGTGAAAACTTATGGAATATTATAATTTCAATAAACTCACAGGGAACTTGCTACACCTAATGTTGCCCTGTCTGAACATGCACCATTAGTGATGTCTTATACTTTCAATAAACTCACAGGGAACTTGCTACACCTAATGTTGCCCTGTCTGAACATGCACCATCTGTGATGTCCTATACTTTCAATAAACTCACAGAAAACTTGCCACACCTAATGTTGCCCTGTCTGAACATGCACCATTTGTGATGTCTTATACTTTCAATAAACTCACAGGGAACTTGCCACACCAAATGTTGCCTTGTCTGAACATGCACCATTTGTGATGTCCTATACTTTCAATAAACTCACAGAAAACCTGCTACACCAAATGTTGCCTTGTCTGAACGTGCACCATTTGTGATGTCTGTACAGCATGCTTTATATACATGTAGAGTATTTGTAAGATCTGAATCCACCATCTGTGATGTCTGTAGACAGTGCTCGATACATATATATGTAGGCTCTTTGTAAAGCTGGTACTTGGAAATCGTATATTAGTTCCCCCAAATTCTTCTCATCACTTTGCTGTATTACCGATTATTCAATATGTTAATGAAGTGACAAGAACGAGTAGCCTAGTTTTGTGTAATCTTAACCCAGTAATATATCTTTTAAAATTTATGGATGGGTGGACTCGAAAGTTTTGACCACGACCTTCTATTTAGAGCCAAAGGTCAAGCTTCTGAAAATGTGAGTATAAAGGAAAACTGCACCGGACAACTAGTAGAGTCTATTTAACAGCACGATTCTCAGAATTTACAACAGTTTGATAAAAATTGTAACTAGTTAACTTCCATTTTGGTATGTCTGAAGTAATATTTTCTTTCGTTTTCTACAATAGCATATTCTTGCAAAAATCAAACATTAGTCGATTTGTGACCGCACAGACAGAACTAAGATTAGCTTATTTTGATAAGGACGTAGAGTTATACGCTTAATTGGCTTGTTTTAGTAAAAGTTTAAATGCTTCAAATTGTTTAATATAGCACAAGCTATTTTGAAATTCTCGATAAAAAACGCTCAGTTTTCAAAATTACAAATTGTAATTTGGCGTGTATTTCCAAAACTATTTTGGTTAGGAACGTTAAGTCTGACTAGATGCATACTTGTTTTGGTTAGGAACGTCAAATCTGACTAGAAGTATACTTGTTTTGGTTAGGAACGTTAAATCTGACTAGATGCATACTTGTTTTGGTTAGGAACGTTAAATCTGACAAGAAGTATACTTGTTTTGGTTAGGAACGTTAAATCTGACTAAAAGTATACTTGTTTTGGCTAGAAACGTTAAATCTGTTTAGAAGTATACTTGTTTTGGTTAGGAACGTTAAATCTGACTAGATGTGTACTTGTTTAATATTTGACTACATTTGAACTTTCCATTAGATCTGTAAACACGTATTTTTATATAGATAAAGTACTACATTTATAGGATAGATCTGTAAACACGTATTTTTATATTTCAATCTCATCCTATGCTACACAATGGCTAAGCGGTCAAGTCAGAGCCTCAAAGGTTCAGGCATAACCAACCTTAATTTAGAACTGTTTATCAGAAGTTGCTGGTAAGCACGAAGCTACACAGTGGGCTATTTTTTAGGGTTGTAAGCCTGCAGACTTACTGCTGAGCCACGAGGGGTGGTGGGAGGGAGAGGACAAGAGAAAAGAAACCAGTCAGAAACACCCGCCATCTACATGGCTACTGTTAACCGTATAGTTGAACTGAAAAGTTATGAAAAGCTGGAACCTTCAGATAAATAGCCTGGCACACTAACGATTAAACCAATTGTGGTCTCTAATACAAACATTTCAAGAGAAAGGTTTGATGTATCCTGGTAGGAGAGGTATCTGTATAAGTGGAACAAAAGAAGTAGGGTAGATAAAATGTCTTTGGGATTTTTACTCATAATTTCAGTACTTTACACAAGGAATAAGATTAAAACCAACGTCAGAAACTAATATGGATGCTTCAGCCGACGATCATAAACTAATATGGATGCTTCAGCCGACGATATATTTTCCGTTCTAGCTCGTGCTGGCCTGGTGTTTATCCCTGTCATATTTAACTTATACTTTAGTGAGAATAAAATTAAAACATTTAATAAAGCGATTAAAATCAATAACTCACGTCCATTGTTTCATTTGGTCCTGGCTGACAGGTGCTTGGGTCCTCTTTACACCAAGCCTTTTTGCTTATCCTGAAAAAAAAACGAAGTAATTAACGATAGTTAAAATATTTTGAATTCAGTCATAACTGCCATTAAACATGCATTATTGCAGTTCTATTATAGATGCTACCTTAGATGTATATATTTACATCTGTGTTTTAACCAGAACCAGGCTGTCATACTTATTATCACATCTGACGTAGATTTTGTGGCAATCAACCAACACGTACTTTACGCTAGACTTATTTTGTTTTAAAGATTAATCTTGTATATGAATACCCACGCAACTACGATTATATAGTTACAAATCAAGTAAATCAACTGATACAATCTGTGAAACATTTGCGAACTACACTCTCCAAGATGAATTTGTTTGTTTGTTTGTTTG
>NW_013672930.1:0-8728 GCF_000517525.1 Limulus polyphemus | reverse complement strand
ATGCGGATTCGAACCCGCGACCCTCAGATTGTGAGTCGAGCGCCTTATCCACCTGGCCATGCCGGGCCGATGAATTTGTTATAGTAAAACAAAACACAACCTGTGAAGCCTATATATGCTATAAGGAGTCCAGCCTATTTTTACAGCAGAATTTAACAAAACACGCCTGATTATAAACTGAACAATTCCTGATTGTAAACCCAGTATGTTAACAATTTCTGACTTAAACCACAGAATATTATTTTCATAAGTCTTAGATTCTAAAACCGGTGTATTTAATCATTACTGATTGAAACCTGTCGATTTTTTAAAATATCTGATTGAAAAGTCTCATCTGACTGAAAAGTCTCATATGGTTGAAAAGTCTCATCTGATTGAAAAGTCTCATTCGGTTGAAAAGTCTCATTTGGTTGAAACGTCTCATCTGATTGAAAAATCTCATTTGGTTGAAAAGTCTCATCTGATTGAAACGTCTCATCTGATTGAAAAATCTCATTTGGTTGAAAAGTCTCATCTGATTGAAAAGTCTCATTTGGTTGAAAAGTCTCATCTGATTGAAAAGTCTCATTTGGTTGAAAAGTTTCATCTGATTGAAAAGTCTCATTTGGTTGAAAAGTCTCATTTGATTGAAACGTCTCATCTGTTTGAAAAATCTAGTTAAAAATCTCATCTGATTGAAAAGTATCATTTGGTTGAAAAGTCTCATCTGATTGAAAAGTCTCATTTGGTTGAAAAGTTTCATCTGATTGAAACGTCTCATCTGTTTGAAAAATCTGGTTAAAAATCTCATCTGATTGAAAAGTATCATTTGGTGGAAAAGTCTCATCTGGTTGAAAAATCTGGTTAAAAAGTCTTATCTGATTGAAAAGTCTTATCTTCGATTTTAGCAGATTATTTTTCAGCCACCCATTTAATAAACTTCTTCCATATTGTAGATTTTTAACAAGAGTGAAACTCATTAGTATAACCAGATTTTTTGTCTTGTCTCTTTAAACTCTGCTAAGAAACACCTGTCTTCTTTTATATGCCCTGCCCAACCTACGATAATAACAAAGACAAAAGTTATTAGCAGTATTAATCTAAACAAAAATGAAATTCGTGACAATAAGGCTGCCGTTGTGATTGTAAGGTACGTCAGAGTACTGTAAGTTTAGAGACTTAGGACGCTAAGATCCAAGGTTCGACTCCCCGCGGTTAGACAGAGTACAGATAGCCTATTGTGTATCTTTGAATTAAGTAAATCAACAACAACATAACGACCCTGGATTACCTCCAAGTCATAGCTTGATTTTATTGCGAAGAGAAATTTTGGTAATCTGATTATCTATCGACATTAATCGTCACATTATAGTTCTTAATCACAAATTATATAATAGGGTTTCTAAGTTAATCTATCTTCAAGAATCTAACATCTAAACTTTACCTAAGATAGTACGTTTTTCTCAATTTATGGTGTTTATATCTGGGAAACTTAGGCTGAATATCCGAGTAAAATATTATTCAAAGAGTTTAGGTGGTGGGCGGTACACAGGTGGCGCATTGTGTAGCTTTATGCTTAATAACAACAAAACTAAAAGAGTTCAGTAAAATTCAGATATGGAGTCTTTTATCTGCTTTCGTAAATGAACATCAGTGTTAACATAATCCAGACAAATCGTATCTTAACACTAAACACTGGTTTAAATGTGTTAACATCTTAATGATTTAAAGTGGACAGTTCTCTTCTGAGGGCATTTATATATTGAATAATTTATCATTTGACAAATTAATAATATCTAAACACAGCATAAACACAGCTAATACGTCTAATAGTTCTTATATAAACAGCATAAACACAGCTAATACCTGTAATAGTTCTTATATAACCAGCATAAACACAACTGATATCTCTAATAGGTCTTATATAACCAGCATAAACACAGCTAATACCTCTAACAGGTCTTATATAACCAGCATAAACACAGATAATACGTCTAATAGTTCTTATATAAACAGCATAAACACAGCTAATACCTCTAATACTTCTTATACAACCAGCATAAACACAACTGATATCTCTAATAGGTCTTATATAACCAGCATAAACACAACTGATATCTCTAATAGGTCTTATATAACCAGCATAAACACAACTGATATCTCTAATAGGTCTTATATAACCAGCATAAACACAGCTAATACCTCTAACAGGTCTGTATAACCAGCATAAACACAACTGATATCTCTAATAGGTCTTATAAATACAGCTAATACCTCTAATAGGTCTGTATAACTAGCATAAACACAGCTAATACCTCTACCAGGTCTGTATAACCAGCATAAACACAGCTAATACCTCTAATAGGTCTTATATAACCAGCATAAACACAGCTAATACCTCTAATAGGTCTGTACAACCAGCATAAACACAGCTAATACCTCTAATAGGTCTGTACAACCAGCGTAAACACAGCTAATACCTCTAACAGGTCTATATATCCAGCATAAACACAACTGATATCTCTAATAGGTCTGTATAACCAGCATAAACACAGCTAATACCTCTAATAGGTCTGTCTAACCAGTATAAACACAGCTAATACCTCTAACAGGTCTGTATAACCAGCATAAACACAGCTAATACCTCTAATAGTTCTTATATAACCAGCATAAACACAGCTAATACCTCTAACAGGTCTGTATAACCAGCATAAACACAACTGATATCTCTAATAGGTCTTATAAATACAGCTAATACCTCTAATAGGTCTGTATAACCAGTATAAACACAGCTAATACCTCTAACAGGTCTGTATAACCAGCATAAACACAACTGATATCATTATTTTCAGAATTACCTATTATCGTTACAAATGGTTATGGCTGGGAGACCCATTGATTTCATGTTCTCGACTTTAATCTCGACAACAGTAGGGTATTCGAGGAAGAGCATCAGGAATTCAAGACTGTGCCAGATAAACCCAGAGCAACAGATGATAATCACCATCATTCTTAACCTAGACAAAGAACAGACAACGAGCTTCTGACTGGTGTGGGGATTCTGGGCAGGATCAGCATTTCTACTGAATTTTTCTTCGTTCCCCTCGGAAAGTGTACGTTCTGGTCTGTAGTTGCCTGTCTGTGGTGGATAGTAGCGTCTCATGGTGCAACCCGAACCAGGAGGTCACGAAGATAACTTACCTCAAAATGTTCTTATACGATTATACAGACAATGGTTTTATTGTTGTTTTCTGTGCCTACAATGGTCTGTTTGTAAAGTTTGTACCAATAATAAAAGTACATCTATTTTTTTTTTAATAATTAAAAGAAGGTACTCGTAAGGACAACAGGAAAACGTATTTATTATGGGATATATATACTTTATTTACCCGATTATAAACAAGGTTTTCATAACTTCTTTTTTTATTCTAAACGACAAACTATATACGTTGTCATTTCAAGCACGCTTTAGCAGTGTCTGTAAAATTGATAAATTTAATAAGGTGCAAGCTTATATCTATGCATTTATACATCAGATACACGTATGAAATATTAATACGGTTAACGTCATGCGATATATTAACCTCGAAAAATGAATTAACAGGACACATGTAATGACACGCCAAGTTCTCATTTATACATCACATTATTCGTCGGCTGTTAACCAAAAAAAAGACGCTATCTGTTCTCTTCCCACCACGGGTATCGAAACCCGATTCTTAGTTTTATAAGTCTTTAGACTTACTTATGAGCTACCGAGAGTCATATTATAAGGGAAAACGGCTAGGATAATGTGATATAATGGTCCCTGGTTAGGGTTAGAGCTGAATTCGGAGAATAAACTTGTATAAACTATTTATGTTCAGGTGACGGTAATGAAAATAATATTTACCTTTCTCTAGTTTATAAGTATATATATATATACGAAGCAGGAATATAATGAATATACCTGTAGGATATTGGTTATAAATGTTTAATTTGAAAACAGAAATATAATTTGTGTGATGTACAACAGCTGACAGAAAGCATACTATGTGCCAACTACTAAACTGAATACTCAGTTTTCTGATTATATATATATATTAGTTTATATTTTAATCAAACTGAAATGAGATGAGCTTTTATTCCATAATTATAGGACAGCGCAAGTCAATAAATATATCGATTTGTTCCTTATTAAGGAAGGAAAGAGTAATTCTTTTAAAGTAGGTGTGACTGAACGTTTAATATTTCTCACTGACACGTTCTTCTGTAAGTCGTAGAAAACAATATTACTGGCACGTTCTTCTGTAAGTCGTAGAAAACAATATTACTGGCACGTTCTTCTGTAAGTCGTAGAAAACTATATTACTGACACGTTCTTCTGTAAGTCGTAGAAAACTATATTACTGGCACGTTCTTCTGTAAGTCGTAGAAAACAATATTACTGGCACGTTCTTCTGTAAGTCGTAGAAAACAATATTACTGGCACGTTCTTCTGTAACTCGTAGAAAACAATATTACTGGCACGTTCTTCTGTAAGTCGTAGAAAACTATTACTTTTCGTGACGTTTTCTATGGGGGCGATTCGCTGACACAGCGAAGACATATAGACGTATAGCTTAAAGTGGAGCTTGTGGAGGAGGTGATGGTTGGGGGGGGGGATCATTCAAAAACGTTTTTATCATTTTGTATCATTCCTTTAAGGGTGTTTTTCTTTGTTCCAAAAAATCCGCACAAAGCTACACAGTTAGTGTAGTATCCGCCGTCACTAATATTGAGCTAATAGACATGGAGAACGATTGTTAATCGTTAATAGTAGCCACTGCCAAAGCTTGGACTACTGTAATCAAGTAGTGGAATTTAAATGTCACTCTTATATAGCAAAACCACGGCAACGAACCGTGGACCCTCAGATTAACCGTCCACGCTAACTACTCGTATTATTACACCAGACGTATTAGTGTGGGTAGTGATTCTGAAAATTTTATTGTCTCATTTACCCTCCCCCCCCCCCCGTCTGATAGCGATAATTTTACGAACCTATAACGCTAAAATCAGGGGTTCCATTCCTCTCGGCGGACACAGCAGGTAGCCTTATGTGGCTTCGCTATAAGCAAAAAAAAAAAAAATTGTTTTTTTACATCACATATACATTCATTTACTACACTCCCGTTTCAAAACAGTAACACGTGAGTTCAAAATTATCAGGTGACTGATGTGAGACTTTAAAACCTCTATAACTCAGTTTTTATCTTTCAAATACAAATTAGGTATCCTTTTCTTCGATGGAGAGCCTGCTGTTTCTTATCCTGGATGAACAGATAAGTTTTGAAAACGAAAGTTAATATTGTCAGATGAAATTTTACAAGTACTTTATTAACGTGTCATTTATTTTTATCTTGATTTCGAAACAACTGTACAAATCACATTATACTTGGCATAAAGTGTTATTATTAGGACTATTATACTTTCTAACACTGCATTCTTTATGTAGTCCCTTAGGGATTTTCAAGAAAAAAAAATATAATAGGTTATGACAAGTACCTATGTAGTTTAAGGGATAACATGTGCGCGTATGCGCGTGCGTGGGAAGCTTTTTTCTACTTCACTAATTAAACTATGCAAAGATGAAATCAGGAGTAGGGGAGTGCGAAGGGGTAAGGAAGGGGGTGGGTGTAGATAGTACTTATATTTTGTAAAGGGAAGTGTATTGGGAGAATGAATCTGTCATCCCTCAGAGCCCCATCTAAGAGAGCAGGGTTTATACGTTAAGGTTTTGTGTTTGAATTTTTTTCATTTATTTATAGACACTTAGAGTTCCGGTCCCGTTAATATGTTGAGTTTTAGTACTTGCCCCCGAAACCCAAGTTTTGAGAGCGTTGATAGATCTGGTGTCTCTTATTAGATACGTCGATCAGTTTTGATCAGAATATTCCGCTCAAAGTATCTTTTGTGATAGAGGTGTTTGAGGGGTATCACATGTTATGGAATAGGTTTAACCTCGCAGCCATTGAGACGCCCCGCACGGCCATCAGATTCATTCATAACTCTACGTAATTAACCTCATATGTGAGTAGTCTAAGCAGGTCAGTTAACTGTTTTAATTACTTTAAACACACAGCACTGTCTTTACCTTTTATAGATTTTTTTCATTCAAATACAAATTACCACGAGTTTTCCCCTTGCAATTAATTATAACTATGCTTCGCCATCTAGGAAAATGCAACCACACGATAATAATTGTTATTGTAACAAATTACTTGTATAAATGGTATCCAAACGACTACTTTGTTTGTTCTATTTCATCCGGCCTGATGAGCTCTGGATTGAGCGAAACGCGTTGTCGACAATGAATATGGCGAACATAGTGTGATTGGAATATTTTAAACTCTTACAATTGTTGAAAATCACTAAGGGACTAGATAAATAATGCGGTGTTATAAATATAATATGACTAATACTGGTGTCTTATGACAAGTATAATTAATTGTAATCATGCTTCGCCATATGGGACAACACGTTCACATCACAACAATTGTTATTGTACAAATGACCAATGAACGGTCAAGCAGAGAAACAAGCAGGGAAACTGTTTTACACACCTTTTAGGGTGATAATTAGGTATTTAATTGATCTATTGAATTATTAATCAACTGTTTTCTTATTTTTCAGAATGGTAATTATGGTGTTTTACACACCTTTTAGGGTGATAATTAGGTATTTAATTGATCTTTTACTGTATAACAATTAAGAGTAAATAGGTCAAACAAACGTATTCGTATTTATATAGAAATCAAAATATTATAAGACGTCAGTATGTCCATTTACAGAACATATTAATGTTGCTAGAACATCACTTGTTCCAAAAAAGGTCACCCATAACCACTAAAGACGTACGCTGATGTGAAATGAATAAACATCGAATGAAAAATAATTCAGCAACTACACAATTATACCTTTTTAAACCCAAAGTGATTCTAAATATTTCACGACTAGATAAAAGCTGTATAACATGTTTTCTCGTCACATCGCTAAAGATCCCAAAGTATTATAAAACTAATACTATACTGGATGAAGGTAAATATATTATAATAACAACAATAAGCTTTTAACAATGTTTCTTTCTTAGTAACAGAATTTTATTCCAAAACATTCTCCTACGGTATTTGTCTTTACCAGCAAAGGGTGTTTCATTTAGTGTATTGTTAACCAATGATGTGTTAGTTGTCTTTCATTAAGTGTATTGTTAACCAATGATGTGTTAGTTGTCTTTCATTAAGTGTATTGTTAACCAATGATATGCTAGTTGTCTTTCATTAAGTGTATTGTTAACCAATGATATGCTAGTTGTCTTTCATTAAGTGTATTGTTAACCAATGATATGCTAGTTGTCTTTCATTAAGTGTATTGTAAACCAATGATATGCTAGTTGTCTAAGTTGGTCAGCTGCAGTTTTTATTGATGTATAAAAGTGTTTGAGGTCGTCACGTTATCAGGCTAGCTAAATTAAAAGGGCTGGAATTATTGGAAAATGCTGTTCTCGGTTTCCATAGTATGGATTTTGTTGCTTGAAAAGAGTTAGTATTTTCTCAAAGGTAGTGAGAAACTAGAACAAAGTATAATGTTCTACAGCTTCGATTGATGTCAAAGAACAAAATGAAATACATGTTCAATGAAATGGACATATAACACAAGAAGCAACAAACGAAAGGCTTTGCTTCAAATGTCACGCCAACTTCAAGCACTTCCACAATTATTCATGACATTTTCTTTGGTAGTATTATAAAATAAACGCAGCAATTAAAATTAAACAAAATACAACATCCAGGCTAGTGCTCGTCTGAAATGGCTTGTAACACATAAGGCGTGCATTCGAGAACCTATTATGTTTTTATTTTTTGGGGGGGGGGGAGAGGAAACAGCAGTTAACAAAGAACTGTCAAACTTATCATCAGTTATATTTGTGATGTAATGTCACACACACGTTGATCAATACATCACACTTCGTCCCCATAAGAACTGGTGGTTAGGACTCTAGACTCGCAATCTGTGGGTCGTGGATTCGAATCTCGCCACCGAACATCTTCGCCCTTTTAGCCGTGGGGGCGTTATAATGTGCCGGTCGATCCCATTATTCGTTAGTAAATATAGACAAAGAGTTGGTGGTGGTTTGTGTTGATTAGTCTATCACCTTTAAATTAGGCACGCCTAGCGCAGATAGCCCTCGTAGTACCTTTGCACAAAATTCAAAAACCAAACATAAAGCTTTAGATAACAAAGACATTAATATATTGTAAATAATTGTTTCAAATAGCGTTTCAACCAAAACTTTGTGTGCTACATTCCTGGCTCAACTCTGGTGTTCTTTGAAATACCTCGTCGGCAGTGACGTGTGGTGAACAGGGTATATAGTTCAGATTTTATTATCTTTATTATATTTTTTTTTACTTGAAATTCGAAGTACAGGATAAGTAAAGAAAACTTTGTTAAAAATTATGATCAGTCTTGCTATGATCTAATGTCATACAAAGATTTGTTAAGAATTATGACCAGTCTTGCTGCGATCTAATGTCAAACAAAGATTTGTTAAGAATTGTGATCAGTGTTGCTGTGATCTAATGTCATGCAAATATTTATTAAGAATTATGATCAGTCTTGCTGTGATCTAATGTCATACAAAGATTTGTTAAGAATTATGACCAGTCTTGCTATGATCTAATGTCATACAAAGATTTGTTAAGAATTATGATCAGTCTTGCTATGATCT
>NW_013672929.1:36598-39934 GCF_000517525.1 Limulus polyphemus | reverse complement strand
ATTTACAAATTATGTTAGTACACCTAGTAGGCTATACTTCATTAGTTCCATGTTTACAGTTGTGATATTGTGAGATGTTGTATTGTGACTTTATTTTAAGCCTATGTAAGGCGGTAATTAATTCTTTGTGTTATTGTCATTAAATGGGTAATGAGTCACAAAACAAATAATTAAACATTTCAAAGGTGGGGGCGCCAAAAGTGTCTTTGGCCCAGGTGCTGAGAACCAGAGAATCAGAGAGATAGTTAAGGGTGCTAGTGACAATGGGTACAGGATATAACTGATAAAACCAGAGAGATAGTTAAGGGTGTTAGTAGCAATGGGTACAGGATATAACTGACAGAACCACAAAGATAGTTAAGGGTGTCAGTAGCAATGCAGTTTTTGTGGTACATGTTGGGTTAATGACGTAAGGAAAGATGGATCTGAGGAGCGTATTGATAAGTATAAAACATTGATAAGAGAATTTAAGAAAAAGGGATCATAGCTTGATTTTATCAGGGATATTGCCAAGAATAAATTGTAGGGATGAGGTACTAAGTATTTCTTTTTATGATAAAGAGTTTAAGAAAGAAACTAAAGAAATTTAGGTTTCTGGGTGTGTTACAGATACACGAATAAATGGCGTAAGTAAAAGATGCATGTATTACGAAATTAGGTCAAGAAGTAGGTGAAGTATAGTTAACGGGTTAGTTAGTATTGAGAATCAATTGAGAATGAAGCTACAGTGAGGATGCTGAGAAAAATTCTAGTCATGAGTTTGACAGTGATAAATTACTGATGCCGATCTGGTAGCACATTAAAGGCTACTAAGAAGTTTATGATAACATCTAAAATCAGAATTTGATGTAAGATTCGTTACTTCAGCCTGGTGTAGTAGTATAAGTAAGAAGACAACCAAAGCACTCGTCATCACAGTAATCAATTACTTGAGAGTTTTGGTTCTTGTGTAGTATAAGTAAGAAGGCAACCGGAACACTCACCATCACAGTAATCAATTACTTGAGAGTTTTGGTTCTTGTGTAGTATAAGTAAGAAGGCAACCGGAGCACTCACCATCACAGTAACCAATTACTTGAGAGTTTTGGTTCTTGTGTAGTATAAGTAAGAAGGCAACCGGAGCACTCACCATCACAGTAACAATTACTTGAGAGTTTTGGTTCTTGTGTAGTATAAGTAAGAAGGCAACCGGAGCACTCACCATCACAGTAACCAATTACTTGAGAGTTTTGGTTCTTGTTTTGGAAATGCCCGATGAGTTGCAGAAATTAGTCAGTAAAATGTCAGGACTACTTGCGGATAGTCTGGAATAGTATTTGGAAAATTGAAAGGATACAGAGAAAATATAGTATAAAAACTTGTGTCTGGAGTAAAAATCAGCTCTCCAGGAGGAAATGAGGTTTTCCAAAGAGTGGTAATAGTTTCAATCAAGATTTACCAAGCAGCCATGAATATGAAGGTTTCTAACCTCCAGAGATACATCAGCCCAACTTTGTTGTGAGTATATATTTGCTATCTCTCTCGGTCAATTAATGTAGATAGTAAAGTAGTCACATAAAGGAATTAAATGATTATAACAGACTGAAATATTTTATATGTGAACTATTGTTCAGTAGTGTTAACTTGGAAGTGAACATTAAACTGTTAAGAGTTAAGGAACTGTTAAATGTTAACTATTGATGTTGGAAGTATATGCTATGTGTAAGGACTGAATAAATTTTGATGTATTTTGTTAAATATCAGTCTCAGAATCTGTTTCTTTAGTTTAACCACAAATTACATCGAGTTAGTGACTTGTGAGCTCCACTCACCACTGCAATCCTGAATTAAATAAATTTGGTGTGCCTGGTAGTACAGTCTAAACTCCAATGGCTAGCCCTAAGGGAACTGCCCGTTACACTAGTATACTAAATCACAGCCAAGACAGGTCACTTTGTAAAGACTAAAGGTCAATTTTATATTATTGAATATGGTACATGAGAGCATGTGTGCTGTGTCATTGTAACTTCTGTATTGTTAGCCAATCACAGCTAAAATGTCAATATAATAAAAATAATAAATACATATATGTATAATGTTATGAGATTTAAGCTATTTAGTCTAAACATTTATATTTTTCATGTTATAATTTATTGTCATTCTAGAACAAAAGAGGCATAATTTATATCCCTAATTTTTTGTGGTGGGTACAAGATTTTGGTCAAATCTATTGAACCCATACAGAGATTCGTTAGTGAAAATAACAGATAAAATATAAAGTTTTTCCTTAAGACACATTTGATAACTATCTGGACATTATAAAGATTTTGCATGTGAAGTTTGAAAATTTTCTGATGCATAAAAGTATTTTTAATATTAAAATGAAAATTACATTGCATGTTAGATAGGCAACATGCAAAAAGAAAAAAAAGGCACGAGAAAAACATTGCTTAACAAAAACTCTTTCAGCATGGGCTCAGTCTCTGGGATTGACCTCGTAACCATTTTATGCTCATTATAGGTTTTATGCTATAACTTTTAAATTAGTAAGCATTTGTTAACAAAATTTGGCAGATTATTAGTATACATTACAATGCTTTCATATACAAAATATCAAATTTTGTATTAAGTCTTAAGGACGTACAAGTGACCATTCCACTATTAGGTGTAGGATTTTTACTACATGTGGAATTGAAGAAGAAATGTTATTCAGTTGTATAGAAAATTGGCTGGAGAGTAGAAAGCAGAGAGATCTGGATCACAGTTACAAGCGGTGTGCCTCTGGGCTCTGGGCTGGGTCCTCTGCTGTTTGTGATTAATATTATGATATTGACTCTGGAATGACTAACAAAATTTTGAAATTTGCAGATGACATTATGATTTTTGGGGTGGCTAACTGTATCAAAGATGCTGGAGACTTACAGGGAGATTTAGATCATTTGATGCATTGGACCAATACGTGGCAGGTAATGTTTAACTATCCAAAATGTAAGGTGAGGCATGTAGGTCTTCAGAATTCAAATTATTGTTACAATTAAAATGGAAATACATTAAATACTGTGGTTGAAGAAAAATACCTTGGTGTTGTGATTGCAAAAATCACTTATGTCATCTAAATTGTATTATAGCTAGCAATAGGGCTAATAACATTTTGGGTAGCATCTATAGAAATACTGAATACAAGACAAGGGATATTATTGTTTCACTGTATAGATCACTTGTTAGATCTCGCTTAGAGTGCGGACTGTGTACAATTTTGGGCTCTATTCCTCAAGAAAGACATTGAATTGTTGGAGAAGATTCAAAGAAGAGCCACTAGGATGATACCTGGGATGGTGGGATTGTCCTATGAGGAAA
>NW_013672929.1:23054-35714 GCF_000517525.1 Limulus polyphemus | reverse complement strand
GGAGAGGAGAAGGATCAGAGGGGATTTTTATTGAAGTGTTTAAGATTACTAAGGATATTGATAATATAGACCCATCAAATTTTTTCATGTTTAACAGTGAAAACAAGGGGGGGGCATAAATTCAAATTTTGTCAGCATAGGAGTTGTTTGCAGTTTAGACAGTATTACTTTTCAAACAGGGTGATTGGCTTTTCGAGGCAGAAAATTTAACTGAGTTCAAGAAATGATTGGATAAATACATGAGTAGTAAGGGATGGTTATAGTTGGGAGCTGGAAGGGACATCCTTAATGGGCTAATAAGCTCCTTTTTGTCACTTTAAAATTTTATTATATGTATTATTTCAGAATTGTGTTCGTGCCCTATTGAACAGTTGCCAACATGCACCATATTCTGTGTTGAACAAAGTAAAGTAACTCTTGTCTTTGAGCTGCATATTTCTTATCTAATTAATGCAGGAACATCATAGTACGATATGGTATATAAATCTTTGGAAAATGAGGGTTTTAACCTTATATTCAGCAAAGCCAAGAGCTCATGTATGGGGTTATGACACTGGAAGTTCCTTAATATAAAACTGGAAGCTTCGTTTGAAAAAAATGAGGCCTAGTAGTCAGTAAAGCAAATACCTGCATAAAATTGTATTTATTTGTTTCAGACATTGGTATATCCTGATTGTTTCATCTTTGATAACAATCATTAGAACAATAAAGTATGCCATCAACCATAACTCTCAATGTAAAACGTTCTAAACCATTGTTTATACCAGTGTTACTGTTCTAAACTATCATTTATACCAGTGTTAGTGTTTCCCAACTGCTGAATCAATGCCCTGTTTGTTTGTTTGTTCATTGTTTTATGACATTACGTTTCCAAGTGAGTCTCTATATAAAAGTAGCTACATTATTTCTTATGTTCCTTTGTAGTTTTCATCTATATAGCTAGCTAGCTTTGATCATAAGCTATTGGTATACCCTGTACCCTCCTTGCGACTGACCTGCTGTTTATAACATTGTTGAAACTACTATGTTCTGTAGTTTATGACATTGTTGAAACTACTATAAGTTTTGCTGCTTGTAATATTGTTTGAACACTATAGTGTAAAATAAGTTAATCATTTAATATGTTTATTAACACTATTTGCATCATTTAATATACATGTTAATGTATTAATCTTAAAATACTACTGCTAATATTGATTAACACTAGTGTTATTCCTATAACATGTTAAATATTAAAACTAATTAAACGATCTCTCTAAATTACTAATTTGGTGTTTCAGAAGATCTTGATAAATTGTCTGAAAATTATATCCAGTTAGAACTTTTTGATTCAGTGTACACATCTCCAACCATCCAATGTTGTACAATCCTAAAACTTATGAATAAATGTCGGATATCAAACACGTAATATGTCACAATTAATAACATCATTGCATCAGAAATATTGCTGGTTTGTCCAAAAATCTTTGTGTTGTCACCAACAACATATGTTCTTAAAACTTCCTCCAGGCTGTTTGTAAATACCAGAAGATGGGGTGTCTCCTCATCTGCAGAATCCAAATGTCTGTGAAATTGCATCAACATCATCAATACTCTAAAAAAAAAGGAAGAAAGGAAAGGAAAAATATAATATAATAATGAATATCGCAACACTTATTTGATGTTTATTCTCCTTATTGTTTATGTGCTTTCAATATAAAACCTCAGTATCAACAATTCAGCCATCTTGGATATTTCAAAAATAAAATTGGCTTGCATCATTCCTTTGTATCCTATTAATGTGCAAAATATAAAATGCTTATGTCAAAACATTACAAAAGTGGGAACATGGATTAACTGATTGATTGGTGCTATATGACACTTTCAACATAATTTCAGTTGTATTGTGGCTGAGAGGCTGTAATCCAGTGGAAAAAAAGATACTAAAATAAATGAAAAACAGCAGCAAAATGGTCAGCCATCTTTAATTTTTCAAGAAATAAAACATTTCCTTTATTGCTTCATCCCTCTACTGTCTATTATCAATTTTCAAAATATAAAAGGCATATCTAAAGAAATCCATGAAACATGCATCATTTCCTTAATGTCTCCTATCAATAAGTATAATATGGAAAGTTTACCTCAAATTGTCAATGAACAGAAGGTGATAACATATGTGGAGAAGGAAGAGGGTTGTCCATTTTGAGTATTAAAAAAACAAACTTGGCGTACATCATACACTAAATATTTCCTATCAACATACACAGTATAAATGATATATCATGCAGTGTTTGTGAACTAGAGCTGATAATGTATTGAGGGGGAGCAGATGGATGGACAGAGACCAATCCCATAGTCTGTGTATGGTTTCATTGTAGAAGACTAAAGTCTTCAAAATATGAGAATTTTTCTGGTTTCGGTGGGGTTTGCCACTGTTCTTTTCTAGAGCGAGTCTCTCAGTATTGGCCCAATGTGTGATTTAGATTGTCCACTAATCCATTGTCTATTGAGTTTCTCTACATGTTTATCAAAGTCTTCCTCATTTATTGAAACAGGGGAAACAGTTGATTTCCTTCCAACTTGTCCAAGTGTAAACTTCAAGTTTGAGGGAAAAGCTGTAGGAGATTCTGGAGATGTTTCCTTTGATTTGGTATTTTCCTTCCATCTCGCAGTCTTCATTCTTCAGTTACTAACAAAGAAACTAAAAGCAAATAAAAATAAGCTTGTCAACTGTATTGAGATTAGATAAATTCATTTAAAATCAAGATATTGTTCTTATCACAGTAGTAAGATGTATATTTTTGAGGCATATATATATGATAATGATCATAAAAAAAGAAGTAATCACTTTTACTACTTCCCTTAGTCATAACTTGTTCATGAGAAAAGTAATCTTTCATTCATTTCCTGATTAATTTTCTTACAATGATAAAGTAATTAATCCTTGTCATACTAACCCATGGGTTTTTCCATCCTTGTCATACTAACCCATGGATTTTTCCATCCTTCATATGCTAAGCACTTATATTTTGTTACAGTTTTCTTGCCAGTGGCCTGGTAGTAAGTTGCATCCAAAAGTTCTGGATATTTAAAAACTTCACATTCTTTTAATAACTGATTAAATACCATGCTATTTTTTTCTGTCATTACTCTGAGCCAAATGTAGTGATGGAGAGGAAGTCTGGCAAATAAACCTTTCCTGGAGTAGTTATTCCATTCTGTAGTAATTTCTTCTGAAGGGTAAAGCATCTACATAATAAATAAATAAATAAATTTATTTCTCTTTCATAAAAAAAAAAATCAACAAAGTCATCACGCAAAGCAATTTTTTATAGTAGGTTAAGGAAAACAGATTTAAAGATTGTGATTCATCTACTAATAAACCACTTACCAGTGTATCATGTAAATAAAATACATATCCCAATATGATAAATTATATATAACAATCTATGATTAATTCAAAATTTGGTACTCTTAGCATCGCATACTTTTTTTCACAAAAATGAATAAAAGGCAAATTTATGTCAATTTGCTTTGTTACATAAAAAGGCACAATACATAAGAACATTTTCACCATAATAATAATAATTATCATACCTAAAAATTAGTGTGTTGTTTCTTTAGAATCTTTTAACAGTACTTCACACTGATAATTGTTTTCAGCTAAAGAACTATCATTTTTCTGATCAGTTTCCAATAACATACCAAGTTCAGGTTTCTTCGTTTGAGTTGTCTCAACTATATTGGTTGTATTTCCCTCATGGACCCATGTCTCACCATTACAAAGTACCATAAAAGTATTACTTTTAAACTCTTCCAAATCTTCATCATCTTCAAACTCTCTACCATCTTCTTCTAATGCCATATTTTCAACACAAAGATCAAGCTTTGTCTTTACTGAAAAAAAGAATAAGTTGCAAGGGTATGATCTTTCAAATGATACATAGTACTTGAGAACTGGAACGATTTTTACTGTTCACACTTGCCTTCAAAAATAACTAATGCAGTGATCTTACATTAAAATTCTACAAGTATGTATTGGTTCACATAATTTTGATTATTAAATATATTTTGCATTAATTTTTACTTGGTTGATAGTTTTCCTTAAATATTCTAGTTTAATCAATATTACTGGGAACCATAATATAATTGAAATATTGTTCAAAATGGCATTATAATCAAATACTCAACCATTATTATTATACAGTGAACACCTACATTTATATGTGTAATATGCATTCTACTTATTTAGTCAATAATGAATTGTAATGGTAATATAAGTTACCTGCATCTTTGACATTCTGAATTGTGAGTTGAGGCACAATAACAAGTTTTCTTCTTTGTCTACTGGAATCCCATGTATTCACAACAGTCATTGTCTGTTGAATTGAAAAAATTAATCAAAATCTAATTTTTTTAACACAACTAATTTATAAATATCAATTGATTGTTATTGACAACACATTCTTCCTCATAGTTCTGATAAGTATGCATATCTATTGATGACAAAATTTTCCTTGATACTGATGAAGACAGAGCATAAACTTAATAAATAAGCTGTGGTAGCTAATAACCTTTAAATCTGTTTAAAAAAACCACCTCATATGCTAAAAGATGTTTGTTGAAGTTGACTATAGACAACTTTGCCATTAAAAAATATTTTTCCTGGTTGTTTATCAATACATTAACCACACAGCCAAATTCTAGCAAGTGTGAGTCGGCATACGAGAGCATAAAATACACCCTTCCTGGAAAGAACATCCATTTATATCAACTTGCTTTACTACATATATGTTTTTGAACACAGTTTCTGTGGATCTGACATTTGATTTATAGTATCTTCTTCTCCCTTTTTAATTTCATACCCTGAGTACAAAAAATTGCCCGATATCTGTTCTGGAGCATTAATCATTTGTCCACCCAACCATTTTTGATGAATATTGGCCGTAGTAAGAGGAAGATTTTTGAAGCTTCTCCATTTTTTGTTTTTGAAAAAAACATGTTTAACTTCAAACTGCATACACCAATGAAATCGTCCAGGGTCTAATTCAAAAATGTGCCTAGGAAATGACACATGAAGTGCATTTTGGGTGTAATGACAGTTCTTGGATATAATTTTAAATCCTAAATGACTTTCAGTAAGCCTTTTTAGATCTTCAGACATCTCTTCTGTAGCACAAGGGCGTATGACCAAAACTGTTATTTGCACCAGTGTCAAAAACAATTGCCTTTTTTGTTATTTGTAGGAATTTTGAGACCTAATATAAATGAAATAATACTTATGAAAGTAAGCATTGCAGCTATAGTCTGTTTAATGTTTGTCTAAAAGGCACTGTTTTTTTATCAATTGGTTCTGGTTTTGATGCCTCTTCTAACTAACAATAAGGAAATGCTAATATCTGAAAATTAAGCCAGTTCAGTGTGAAATATTTATTGTTGATACAATGAGCTAAAAATATGGCCAGTTCATATTTAACAACACTTTCTAGTAAAACATGCATTGGATCATGTACCAAGTAGTTAATAATGTTGAAGTCAACTAAGTTAGTGATTGATAGTAAAACCTACATCGGATCATGTACCAAGTAGTTAATAATGTTGAAGTCAACTAAGTTAGTGATTGATAGTAAAACATGCATTGCATCATGTACCAAGTAGTTAATAATGTTGAAGTCAACTAAGTTAGTGATTGATAGTAAATCCTACATCGGATCATGTACCAAGTAGTTAATAATGTTGAAGTCAACTAAGTTAGTGATTGATAGTAAAACATGCATTGGATCATATACCAAGTAGTTAATAATGTTGAAGTCCACTAAGTTAGTGATTGATACCCTACATTGTGCCCCAGTACTTTTTTTGCATTTAGAAATTCCACTTTCCATAAATTTACAACATTCAATATATTTGTACATTGTTCTGTGTTGAAAATGTTTATCTTGGAAGTGTGTTTTCATATCAAGTGATGAGGACAAAGACGTATGACACTTTTTGTATGCAAAACCAATATTCTCTTTAAAGCCATCTAAACTATTAGAAGCTGTTGTATCAGCAGGAGCCATAATAACTCCTTCTTCCAAGTAGTCTGTTCCATTCACATTTATAGCAAGTCCCATTCAAGACATTGTGTTCACTGTTTGAATAAAATTTTTCCAGTTCCATGTAATTTTTAAAATCTAGTTTTTCCAATTGCATTTGGAAATATTGCCCTGAGTTTTGAATGATGTTGAGGAGGAATATTTTCAAAAGTCACATAAAACAATGTAATTTTATGTTTTTAACATGAGCTATTAGCAGATTGACTATGTTAACATCGTCATTATATAATATCAGTTGCACAGCTTTAGAATTATGAGAATAAAGGGGATGATTTTTCATCAAATTTCCATCACAAATATCCCAATGAATATAATTTTTTGTCTATGATCCTGTTCCATCCAATATAAAAATTCAGGCAGGTGATATAAGGTCTTAGTAAGTTCTTGCAGTTGTATCACATATAACATAATACTTTGGGACAGCAATGGACCTATTGGTTCATCTCGGCTGTCCCATCTTGAAAGCTAAACTCAAACTATTATGAAAGAAAATTATCTTAAAGTCAGCCCTTATCATTCATATACTTATCAAGCTTTCTCTTAAACTCAAATTTACTGCCTCCAACACTGGCAATGAACTGACCTTTTGAAAATATTCTTCATACTAGTTAATGTGCTTGTGTTTGGTATTGAGGCTATGAAAGTTATTATCAGTTGAAATATCCTCTAAAATATTTTCTATGTCTGGATATTCTCTTTCAAGGAGCTGCTGATTTAGCATTTTTTGTAGATTGCAAGATGTTGTTCAACCAGACAAGCAGTGTTTTCAGATACAGAATTAATTGCTGTTTGTGAAAGGCTATGCCTTGACTCAAGAGATAACCTGCATCAATATGAGAAAGATCTTTACCATTTTGTAAAACAAAATTCTTGAAATTACGTAATTAATCTGTCAGAATTTCGTACCCATCATCTTGAACTTGATCTTTATTTAATATTAATTCATGATGAATGTTCTTGTGATATCGATTCACATGACTTTTGAAACTGCCACTTTTTAGAACTATAGCCACAACTTCCTATTTGACAATAAATTATGAATCTTGGATCATTTTAGTGAAGTCTTCCAATATTGTTGCAGAAAAAAGAGAATGTCTTTGTTTCATAGAGGCACATAGTACATAAAAAGTGCATATTGACATAAATGGGGCAACAATAAGAAGAATGACTATAAAATTACTTTTCACTTATAACTATAGTTGTGTAAACAATGTAAAGCACTGCCATAAAACTGTCAACCATTTCAGTAGAAATGATAAATCAAAACCACTTATAACACTTCTTAAATTTCAGGTTACATTCTTCTTTATTGTTGCTTTACTGGATTTTATACGTTTGACGACATTAATAAGCGTTAACCACAGTTATAGCTTACGAAGTTTATAGCACACAGTTACAGCAACTCAATAATAGATACTCGTTCCTTTAGGCACGTCGCGTTGGTTATATTTATAGGCGTGTGAAGTGTTTCTCAAAAATGCTGATTACGTAACAATACAAAGCTACACTGGCGTTTACGTACACACACACACGTTGATTCTTACACTCGAGAATTTTCTATAACTTTAGAGAATAGGCGGGAGTTTCGCAATACACATTTAATAGTATAAGCTATGCATATTTCCAAATATGAATTTAATCTAAACAAACGTTGATATTAAAATAAATATATAATAATAAATCCTTCACACCAGCGAATAATTCCTGTGGGTAGTTCCATTTCTTTTAATTTAAATCTCAAACCTAACTAAACTCAGCTCAGTTCCGTGATCGGGACTTTGGTCTTAATAGACCAGGGAGGGACAGGTACAAATGACCTCTTCCTCTTGGGTTACAACTACCACTGGTGTTTTTGTGGATTCTACAGTGTATCTTCGATATCAGAGAATAATACCATTTGATATTACACTCTGGACATCTTGTGTTTCGTGTACGTATATTTTAACTAGGTTTGTAAGTCTCCGTGTTCTGTTCAACTTTAGTGAATTGTATGTGTTTATGTGTGAGTTCAGTTTCAATGTGTTTGTTTGTAAGTTTGGTTTAGTTTACCGTGGCAATTATTTCGACTTAAAACTTTTAACCTCAGGCCAAATTAACTTTAAATAATTAATCTCGACCAAGGGTCAAATGCAATCGGGGGTGTTCTGAAACATTGTCTCTTCACCCCGCTAATACACTATATGTATCGTGAAAAAAAAAAAACCATGGTGGATTTTAAATCTGGCTAGGAAGACATGGGTGGCTTAGACCACAGTAATGATGCTATAGTTTGATATGTCTTCTTGGTTGGTTTGGGAGGTTACTACAAATTCACTTTAAAAAAAAACAACAATTTTAGGGTGTGGATATAAATATCCTAATACCCAGAATTTTGATGTGGGAGGAAAACAGGAGTACCCCGAGAAAAACCCACTTTCACTACCTGGACGCCGAATATTCTATCCGGATAATGACTGAGCCAGGGAACTAAAATATATATATAGGTTATAACACTTTATCTCTGTCAGCGTATTACATGGTTTTTATTAAATTCATAGGAGAAATATGGGTGCACCAAGTTTCTGGGGTAACTGATAATTTTGTAATGCTGGTGTGTATATCTTTTATAACAAAAGATTTGAGGTTCGGTTGTTTCCTGGTATCCTGTGATGTTTCCGGGTTCAAATGCGTCTTGCAGCCATTCCTTCAATAGACGGTTGAGGTCGGCGGCCTCTGACCCTTTAACTAGGACGCCGCCTTTGGCTAGAGGCTTGATTGCTGTTATGTCACTTCCGGCTTACATATTTTGATTTTAGCCGCAAGTTGTGGTTCCATATGCTGAGCTGGAATTCCTTGTATTATTATTGAGTACTGTGGTGTTTCTTTGTATTTGTTTCAGTGATCGTGTTTTGTGGTGTCAGTTTTCTTGTTTTCTTAGGGGTTACCAGAATGATATCATTTGTATCTTCATGTATTTGTGGTGTTTTTTGTGATGGTTTGAATTCGACTACGTTTGATTATTTTTGTTTCACTTGTTGTTCATGTGTTTCTTTATGTTGTGTTTGATTTAGTGTCAGGTTGTATTCTTTATGTTCATGTGTTTCTTTATGTTGTGTTTGATTTAGTGTCTGGTTGTATTCTTTATGTTCATGTGTTTCTTTATGTTGTGTTTGATTTAGTATCTGGTTGTATTCTTCTTTATGTTCATGTGCTTCTTTATGTTGTGTTTGATTTAGTGTCTGGTTGTATTCTTCTTTGAGTTCATGTGTTTCTTTATGTTGTGTTTGATTTAGTGTTTGGTTGTATTCTTCTTTGTGTCCATGTGTTTCTTTATGTTGTGTTTGATTTAGTATCTGGTTGTATTCTTCTTTATGTTCATGTGTTTCTTTATGTTGTGTTTGGTTGTATTCTTCTTTGTGTTCATGTGTTTCTTTATGTTGTGTTTGGTTGTATTCTTCTTTGTGTTCATGTGTTTCTTTATGTTGTGTTTGATTTAGTGTCTGGTTGTATTCTTCATTGTTTTCATGTGATTTTGGTGTTTCTGCTTGTTCTTCTTCTGATTCGGAAGTTTCTATGACTTCCATGTCTGAGGTCTCTACTTGTGAGTTTGATTTTGTTGTCTTTTTACGTTTTTATTTCCTTTTTGCTCTCATCTTAGTTCGTAATCCATTTTTGCAAGGACTACTAGTTGTTTAAGTTGTGGGGTGAAGTTTGTTGTGGTTTCTATTATTGAATCTGCAACCAAACCAGCCTTACCTGGAGCTCTGATATTAGCACTGTGATTTATGTCGTTGATGACCTAGAAGGGTCAGGTACGCTCTCGACCTCTTCCTCCCTCGTGAGCTAATAATTTTTATTTACAAATGCTGATGTTGATATTATGATTAGCGCCTTTTCAGGGCCTCGTCCGTTAGTAAAATACTAGTAGCATTTAGTGTGTATATTGCACCTTCTCTCCATTTGGTCACTAGCACTTACAAACAGTTCAATTTCATTTCTCTTAATTTAGTCGTGCGAGATCAGAAACAGTTCCAATGTCGCAACACAATTGTCCGCGAGAGATGAACACAAACGTGTTATTTACTCATAAACGACCCCTTTTTAAATATCGCGACGATGTATAGCTCAAGATTTAGAAATTTTAGTTGTCTAATGTGGGTGGTTTTTATATGTTAAGTAGTAATTTAATGGTGAGAGACACTTAACCCTATCAACATCGTGTATGATATAGCGATCTATTTCAGTTTATATAAGTTTTTACTAAAGTAACGGAACAGCAATCTATCAGTCTATCTTTTAATGTTTCTATGTTTGCATATTTGTGTAAGAATGTTGAGTTAGTGGATCTTAGGACTATGTAAGCTGCAGTGATTATATAATTTTGTATTGTTTGTAGTTTCTTGAGATTTGTTTTTGCTATGTTTAACCATGCTGAGTGTGCATACTGAGTTAGTGGATCTTAGGACTATGTAAGCTGCAGTGATTATAGAATTTTGTATTGTTTGTAGTTTCTTGAGATTTGTTTTTGCTATGTTTAACCATATTCAATTACGGGTCTCATGTATTGTTTATAAATTTTAATAATGTTTTCTGAGGATGTTCCTGTGTTCTTACTTGTTAGTCTTTTAAGATAGTTTGCTCGTTGCCACATTTTTTGTGTAATTTCTGAGATGTGTTTTTTAATTTGGAATCGTAAATTAGGCTTAAAAATGTTGCTGATGGACTGGTATCCAGAAGAGCTCCGTTCAGATATAACTTCGGATGATTTCTACGTAATTTGAGAGATTTTTGAAAATAATATTACTTTTGTTTTTGGTATGTTAATTTTGATTCTGTATTTTTGACAATATTCTACAGGTTGATTTAGAACTGGATGTAAATTATTTACTGCTATTGAGGGTGTATTTGAGCCTTCCAGATAGCCACGTCATCAGCAAACTGTGATGTCAAACTCTAATTTGAGTCTTTCAGAGGCATGTCGCTTACATACATGATGTATAATATAGGACTAACTACCCCTCCTTAAGGAACACCCGCCTCTGGAGTAAATTACTCCCAGTAGGTTCCCTCGACATTAACACTACTTTTTCTATTTTCAAAAAGTTAGATAGCCAGCGAATAACTCCTGGGGGTAATTCCATTTCTGTTAATTTAAATCTCAAACCGTTATGCCATACAGTGTCGAAAGCTTTCTCTTTATCAAGAAAGCAAGAGACCGTGCATTTCTTCTTATTAAAACTATCTAGTACGGTTTCAGTAAGCCTAACTAAATGATCTGTTGTTTGCAGAAATTTTCTGAAACCGTTTTGTATATCGGGTAATTTTGAAGTGATCTCTAAGAAATTTGAGATCCTGTTACATATTGTTGTTTCTAAAATTTTGCCTAGACAGCTGGTTAAACTAATTGGTCGGTAGTTTTCTGGCTTATTTGCTGGTTTTCCTTCCTTCAAGAACATTAAAACTTTTACATGTTTCCAAGAGGCTGGGATGTATCCCGAATTTATGGAAAGATTAAATAATGCAGTTACGTGGTCTAACAATTTCTGAGTACCTTTCTTTAAAAGTATAGATTGTATTTGGTCTTCTCCTGGAGCTTCATTTTTTGTTTGTTTTATAGCTAGTATTATTTTAGGTTTGGTAATTGTTTTGATGATTTGTTGTGCTAAATCGTTATTATTAGTTTGTGCGTTCGTTATTGTGGCCGGGAATTTTGGTGTATACATTTCTTGATTGTTTTTTACGTATTCGTTTACTTTATTATAAAAGTGTTTGTTCATGTGCGATTCTTGATGTGTTTTAAGTGTTTTTGTAACTGTTCTTTAAAAGCTTCGACTTTTTGTTTGTTTGTGTATGCATTTTTGTTATTGTAATGTAGTGTCAGGTATTTAAATGTCTTTTTATTGTTTGTAAATATTTTTAAGTGTGTCCAAAATTTCTTAGGGTCGGTATAATCATTTAGTTTTGAGCAGTAATTGTCCCAACTATCCTGTTTTAATTGTTTTATTTCATTTCTAATTTTATTTCTTATTATGTTAATTTCTTTTTTGTATTATTATAGGAGCTCTGTTTCAGTTTCGTAACCGGCATTTTGGTTTTTTAATAGATCAAGGAGGGTCAGGTACAAGAACTATAATTTTAATACTGTTAAATGTTTATGTAGATACGACACGAGGGTCAGGTACAAGAACTATAATTTTAATACTGTTAAATGTTTATGCAGATATGACGTGAGGGTCAGGTAAAGAACTATGATTTCAATACTGTTGAATGTTTATGTAGATACGACATGAGGGTCAGGTAAAGAACTATAATTTTAATACTGTTGAATGTTTATGTAGATACGACATGAGAGTCAGGTAAAGAACTATAATTTTAATGCTGTTGAACGTTTATGTAGATACAACATGAGGGTCACGTACAAGAACTATAATTTTAATACTGTTGAATGTTTATGTAGATATGACATGAGGGTCAGGTAAAGAACTATAATTTTAATACTGTTGAATGTTTATATAGATATGACATGAGGGTCAGGTAAAGAACTATAATTTTAATACTGTTGAATGTTTATATAGATATGACATGAGGGTCAGGTAAAGAACTA
>NW_013672929.1:10916-23044 GCF_000517525.1 Limulus polyphemus | reverse complement strand
GTAGCTTTGCGCGAAATTCAAAACAAAGAAACAAAAGTTTATGTAGATACTACATGAGGGTCAGATATAAGAACTATAATTTTAATACTGTTGAATGTTTATGTAGATACGACACGAGGGTCAGGTACAGGAACTATAATTTTAATGCTGTTGAATGTTTATATAGATACGACACGAGGGTCAGGTACAAGAACTGTAATTTTAATGCTGTTGAATGTTTATGTAGACACGACATGAGGGTCAGGTACAAGAACTATAATTTTAATGCTGTTGCGAGACATTACTCATTAAAAGTTATAAATATATTACAGTGTTGCTAGACATTACTCACTAAAAGTTATAAATATATTAGTGTTTCTAGACATCACTCACTAAAAGTTATAAATATATTGTTACGCCTCTGTGTTCGTTTGTTAATTTTCCGTAAAAATTATTTCCGAAGAAACTTTCGTGATACAAGTCCTTTCTTAAATAAAACTAGTTTATTCTTTCTCAATACAACTTTGCAATACACTTAATTTCCACAGTCACGCTATAACTTAAACAAACGCTATAATTCACAACGAACGATTCACGCGCTTGACTCAATTGTCCGTCTCTATCTCTGTCTGCAATTCAATTCCATTGTTGCTGTCACTTCTTGGCGGTCTTATATACAAGAATACCGCACATCTAGTAAACACTCGATCATTCACGAACCTTCGAGAATATCATGACGTGTTACTAGCGTCACGTGACTTACACTGTCGTAACAATATTATTGTTTCTAGACATCACTCGCTAAAAGTTATAAATATATTACAGTGTTGCTAGACATTACTCACTAAAGTTATAAATATATTAGTGTTTCTAGACATTACACACCAAAAGTTATAAATATATTAGTGTTGCTAGACATTACTCACTAAAAGTTATAAATATATTACAGTGTTGCTAGAGATTACTCACTAAAAGTTATAGATATATTACAGTGTTGCTAGAGATTACTCAATAAAAGTTATAGATATATTAGTGTTGTTAGACATTACTCACTAAAAGTTATAAATATATTACAGTGTTGCTAGACATTACTCACTAAAAGTTATAAATATATTACAGTGTTGCTAGACATCACTCACTAAAAGTTATAAATATTGTTGCGTCAGCGAGGTTACAAAGTGACGGGAATAATATATGTGTAATTGAACTGAGTATTGTCGAGCACGAGCACGTGATACGTTCGTTGAGAATTATAGCGTTTGTTATAGAGCGACTGTTGAAATTAAGTGTATCGGTAAAGTTGTATTCGGAAAGAATAAACCAGTTTTATTTAAGAAAGGACTTGTGTCGCTAAAGGAAACATAACAATATATTACAGTGTTGCTAGACATTATTCACTAAAAGTTATAAATATATTAGTGTTGCTAGACATTACTCACTAAAAGTTAATTGTTTATAGACTGCAGATCAGAATGGTCCTCCAACGGGACAGCGGTTAATTTACGGACTTATAATGCTAAAATCCGGTGTTCGATTCTCCCACGGTGGACTCAATAGATAGCACAATATGACTATCCTCTTTAACAAGTGCACATGTCAGAATGACGTTACAAGGCCCCCTTTAATACTCTGTGTTATCTAGGTAACGCAATGGGAATTAGCTGTGTCTTCGAATAATTGAAAAAGTAAACAGATAATAATGGTAATCTGTCTGTACCATGATAAAAAATAAGGAATAAAGTATAGAAACGATCTTGAGTCAAAGTTACTGAAAGGTTGGAAAAGAGACAAACCAAATTAATACACTACGATAAGGAACTGGAATCTCGTTAGACTGACTGTAGATAAAATCTGTAGCGCGTTCAGACTAGCATTGAAAGAAGATAACTATCACGTGCCTAGAATCGCGTTATTCCGAGTAGCAGATATTTAAATTATAACGACAAAATTAGTTTCGGTTTTGTGAACAAAAAGACGCGAAAGGCATGTTTTTTTCAGATTTCATATTTTAGATATTTGTCACGGCTAGTGTTAGTGTACAATTCGTTATCAAATAGTTGTCTGTGTTGGCGTTGGATTTTGAATGTTTGTTTGGGGTTAAGCACAAAGCTGTTCAACGGGTTATCTCTGCCTGGTTTTTAGCGTTATAAGTCTTCAGACTTACGAACCCTCCCAGTGGCTCAGCGGTAAGACTGAAGGCTTATAACGCTCAAAATCGTGTTTCAATACTCTTGGTGGGCAGAGCACAAGTAGCCCATTGTGTAGCATTGCGCTTAGGAACAAACAAAGACTCACTGTTGGGCCACTGGAGGCGTTGAATAAGAACCAAATATCATGAAATTACTTAATAACGCTTAAGTTCATGCTGATTTCTGAAACTAAAGTTATTAGTTTAATTTTGTGTCTATCTGATCCCAAAGTTTAAATTAAAATTTTGAAACTAACATTAATAATATATTTACACAATGGTATTAAGACTAGGAAAATTTTTAATCAATATATTTAGTTTTAATAGAAACGTGAACCGAGCATGAACTAGTGGTTAGGCTGTGAACCCGAAGGTTTATAATTCACACCTCTAAACTACAACATCGTGTTCCACACTTTAGGGTTGTGCGTGCACTGGAAGAGTGCCAGTCAAACCCGTGTGTGTTCTATCACACGACAGTGGTTCAAAAGATGGCGTTGGTTGCTGTAAACTAGCTTCCTTCCTTCCTGTTCCTAAGTGTAGCTTTACTTTAAACATTCTAAACCAAAACAATTAATAACATAAAATTATCATATTCCAGAATGACTCTCCCAGTGGCTCAATGGTAAACTTGAAGGTTAATATGCTAAAATCTGGGTTCGATACCGGAGAGGGCACAATGTAAAGAACAAATTGTATAGCTTTACGCTTAAAAACAAAACGATTCTCTTTGGACTGTCCTCCGGTTGGACAGCGGTAAGTTTATTGACTTACAGCACTAAAATCCGGGGTTCGATTCCATGCAGTAGACACTGTAGATATCCTACTGTAAACGTTTTGAATTTGAGTTTTTAGTTGCTTTACAGAGAATTGTTTTCTAAATACGACAAGTTCATATAAACACCCAAGCGCATCAGTAAGAGGAATACGAGATTTTTGAAAAGATGGACTTAACATTCTAAAGATACTAACTGTACCAAAAAATCCCAAAATGCCCCACAGTGGCTCAGCTGTAAGTCGGTGGACTTATAACGCTAAAAATCGGGTTTTAGTACCTGTGGTGGGCCCAACACAAATAGTCCATTGTGTAGCTTTGTGCTTAACTACAAACAATTCCCAAAGGTGTGTAAGGTATCAGAAATGTTATTATTTTTATTTTTATAGCTGCTAGCTCATAGCTTTATTACTTTTTCAAAATACCACTTTGAGTGAGCATCCGTGTTATTCGTGCTCGAATTCTCTAGCCCTAATTGGATCGACTTCGTTTCTATGTGTATATTGAGGTAAGATGAAGCTGTTTTTTTGCTGAAACTTTCACCACCAGATATAATCTTGTTATAGAGGGCTGACGTCACATGTAGGGATACGTACTCCAGTGGCTGGGCTCTATTTAAACAAAACGTTTCTTGGTTAATGAGGTTTTAATCTTGGAACCTTTATCTTTCGTCGTAAAATTTTCTATTTGTATCTATCAAATCATGCAGGAATGACACCAATTAGTTCGATAGTTTGCAGTATTTAGTCCTGGTGACGACAACCGGAGTAACGATGGAAGTCAGAATAGTGGAAGGTTTTATCATTCTGTATCTCTGGACTACTTCAAAGGGTTTTATAGAAAAGACAAAAGGAAAGATATAACAGCAGTTAACACCCCCAGTAACGAGGCAGCAATAGGACCAACAAATCATTTCTCAACCATCAGTGACATTATAGATAATGCCGTATTCCTGTTCGCTTCCTCCTACAAAATCCAACCATAATGTGTTAAAAATTCGCCTTCCATCAATTGTCAAGACCTTTAGGAGTAGCGTACAACCAGAATTTGTCAAATTCAAGTTTCTCCATGAGAGACTTGAACAAATACCGAACCGTTTCCGAGACGGTTGGAGTGTCCTGGTGCAGTTTCAGATGACCGAAACAAACCGCATGAGTCTATTTGTGGAAGAAGAAAGCTATATACTCCAATTACCAAGATATTCAGAGATTGCACGTGAATACAGTGTGTATTCGTTGCTAAGTTACCAAGAGGCTGTTAGTTGCCATGGTAACTCATTAAATACGTTTTGCTAGCATGAACTCGTCGAATAATTTGTGTGCAGTAACTGTGGTAACCAAGGAGATTACGTGTGAATATATTCGTTGACAAGTTATCAAGAGGTTATTGGTTGTCATGGTAGCTAGCATGAACTCACTGAATATTTTGTGTACAGCAACCAAGGAGACTGTACGTGAATGCCGCCGTTACCAAGAGGCTATTGGTTGTCATGGTAACTTTAATATTAAATATTAAATATTTTACTGGCATAAATTCACGGAATAATTTATTAAAATCAACTGTGATCACATTGTACGTAAACACAAACTCTCTTTCTTGATATTCATAATAGTTTTAATGAACGTAAGTTATTTAGTATAAATTCATAGAACAGTTTCCTAGATGGTAACTATAGCAACTGTAGAGATTGTACAGTGTGAGGTTTGAATCAATTCTTTAGTAAGAAAGTTATTATTTTTCATAAATTTAAGGTCCAGTGGCGGTACCCATGAAATATCTGGTCCAGTGGTGGTACCCGTGAAATATCTGGTCCAGTGGTGGTACCCGTGAAATATCTGGTCCAGTGGCGGTACCCGTGAAATATCTGGTCCAGTGGCGGTACCCGTGAAATATCTGGTCCAGTGGTGGTACCCATGGAAATTTATGAGAGTGATTTGGATGTTCTAAAATGTTAGTTTTGCTTTTTCATCATCCGATGATATGCTTATTGTACTACAGTTTTTACAGAACTTTTGTATAATTAGTCACTGTTTTGGCCGTATGTGTTTTACAATGGTTGTTTAGGTTTCTATAGTATGAACCTTTCTAGAATTTTTTGGCACATATATTATTTACTTTGTTTGTATTGTATTAACCCTTTTTTAGCCCTTGCATTTTTCTAATGATAACATTTATATACTATTTCGTATTTTTCCTGGTACTTGATTATAAAGTGATGAACATAGCAATCATTACAAGTGGAGAATAATGAACTTTATAGCTTATTAGGTCCAAACTTTTACGTCCCTCGGTGGGTCAGCGTAAAGTTTACGGACTTAAAACGCTAAAATCCCAGGTTCGACTCCTCACGGTGAACATTTTATAGCTTTGTGCTAAAATGAAATAATATCATCATAATTTATGTTTATATTCACAATGCATCTATTCTTAGTAACATGCAAATAAAGGCTTATCATTATTATTAATCTCATAAGAGCAATATACTCTATCTATGCAAAAATATAAGTAAGACATCTGAAACTTATGTACCTTTTTCTTATAAGTCTCTGAAAATTAGGTAAAAGAAAATGTTGGTTATTTCAAATGTTGCACGTTTTTAAAATAATAACCCAGCCATAAACTTAAGCACTTCTTCCTGGAAAACCTAAAGTAATAACAGAAAAGTTTCTTAGACTTAAGTGAAACGTAATCAGGTTAATATGACACCTTAGTTTGTTAGACTGCAGAGAAAAAACCACTTTAAAATCCCACAGAGATTTACATCTGTAAGGGTTTTATGTATATGTGTGGACTGGGATTCTTCTATAGTAGGTGTCTGTGACTTGTTGGCGATACAGTTGAAGAATAAACGGGCAGCATACAATCCACTTGTTTTAAAATAATATATATTTAAAACAAGCCATCATATGTAAAAAAAATCTTTACACTATAGGATATCGCAGTTGTATCTAAAACTAAATAATTCTCTTTTCTTGTCAAATGTCTACACAGGCTGATTCAATTACATTAGAATCCACTTGACAAGACAAACTATTTTTCTATATTTTGTTTCTTACTATGCAATCTGGATTAACAGTAACTATAAAAATACCACAGATGTCTGTATATATGTAAATATAAGTATATCGAAAGAAGTTATGATTGTTAATAACAGTAACTATAAAAACACCACAGATGTCTGTAATTATGTAAATATAAACACATAGAAAGAAATATTGTTTATTAATAACAGTAACTATAAAATCACCAATGATGTCTGTATTTATGTAAATAAAAACACATTGAAAGAAACGATGATAGTTAATAATTAATATAGAAATATCACAGATGTTTTTATATGTATAAATATAAACACACCGAAAGAAATATTGATTATTATTAACAGTGACTATAAAAACACCACAGATGTTTGTATTTATGTAAATCAAACACATTGAAAGAGCCGATGATAGGTAATAACATCAACTATAAAAACACCAAATATGTCTGTATTTATGTAATTATAAACATATCGATAGAAATTTTGATAATTAATAACGTTAACTATAATAACAGCTGAAGGTGTATGTTGTGTTTATTTATAGATAGAAAACCTTTAATTATTGCCCTGAATGGCAAGTTTGAGATGTAAGCTGCTTGACAATATAGATTAAAAAAAAACGTTTGTAACAGAAACAAATCTCGTTGAAGTCATTTGTTGTGTGACGTCTCTTGTGAATTTATTGATGTGATAAGAGTTTTTTTTTGTGTGTGTGGAGAGAAACAATTCCATCTAATGTCAAAGTAGTTAGTTATCTACTTTGTTGTGGTGAACTTTTAACCTATTCCTAATGTCATCTGTTCTACCCCCACTTTTTTTGTCAGTCAATGGATATCTCGGCTGACGTGTCATTTTCTCATTTGTGAGCATGTCGCGTGCTTTCTGCTGAATACTGTGTGATACATGGAGGATGGCCTGTGCTATAAATTCACTCATGGAATCAAGTTATCCGCAGTTGATCCTGACCACAGAACCAAAGAAAAAGGCTACTATAAAGTTTTGGCCACCAGAGTGTAGTAGCGTCGTCCTTTCTCTCTTTCAACTAAATTCCCCCTGACCTCAGTGTAAGACGTGGATGGTTATACAAATTCAGGGTTCGATCTTCGTGGTGGAGCTTTTTGCGCTAACTAAACAAACAAGAAAGTCAAAACGTTTAGAGACACAGACAGCTGTAAGAAAGCTATTTTCAACTATAAACTGCATATAACCTTTTGGAGTAATATCTATATATGTATTTATTGTGTATATATATATATATATATATATATATGGATATATTTGCAAGTGTTTATATTTGTTTTTTTAGCGCTACGCTGCAAAATGGACTATCTTTACGCTACCCACTGCATGGATCAAACCTCGGATTCTAGGTTAAAGCTCTTAGTCTTAGATTTCACGGGCAACAAAATAGAAACGGATAGTAGTGTGTGGGTCCAAGAGACCTAGGATTATTTAGGATTTCTGATTCCTACTACCAAATGACTGTGAAGCAATCAGACCACAGATTAACCACAGGCGCAGGATTCGCTACTTCAACTCTATCGAGTTTATCAGAGATTAGCATTTAAAGAATTCAGTTTTTAAATACAGAAGGCTGAGCACGTTGTATTAAAACGATTACGAATATGCGAATCAGCAAGTCACCTGACAACTACAGCCGATATAAAATCGTGATGGTATGGCGTGTATCAGAACTACATTTTGATATTGTTTGGTGTTACGTATTCCACTGAAAAATCATATCTTTTGGGGAAGGTATGTAACACTCCTTTTCGACCCAAAATATTCATATACAAACGTCATAAAGATTTGCCTAGATCGAGAATTTAGAACTTCAAGACGGAGATATTCTTTATACTTAATGGCATTAAAAAACAAAATAATAAGGATCAACTTGGAGTACCAAGACCACCCAGAAAGGCTCTACAACAAGCCATCACCCAGCCGTGGCAAATAAAATGCAGCATCTTGTAATAGGTGAGAATACGAGAAGGTAAAGGTTTGTGGCAAAAGCCGTCCGCATATCCCAGGCTAGGTATGCAACACAACCAAGAAAGATCTCCATCTGGAAACGATGGCAACAAGGTATGGATTCACCAAGATAAGGCTTCCAGTCATACCTCCCATTCAAGTCGCATATCTCAAGCAGTTGGAGAATGACCCAGTTATTCATACTGTTCGATACGAAGACAGACTGTTCAAGGTGCCGGATGCAATGCTTATAAACTTCAGTGCATTCGTACTGTTTAAATGGGCACTGCAAAACTATCATTCTCTTACACTAAATGGATTATGGAATGCCTCCAGGGAAGAATGACGTGTTTTGTACATGATAACCTTACGATGGAGCCTGTCGTAATGGAGACTACGCTGGAGAGCAATTTTCGCGATACATAGTCGTTAGATAGAACATGACCAGACATTGTGATATGGACTGTAATAACGTGATGAGACTCCGAAATCGTTTTAACATATCGTACTCAACCCTCTGTTTGGTGTTAGATAGATACGTGAAGTCAAAGAAATAAAAGTATTATATACATATATAGTTTTAAAAAGATACGTCACGCGAAGAAAATATATTAACACGAATTAGAACGAGAAAAATTTAATCGTCTTGATTGGTTATGCAATACGATATTAATAGTTGTTTCCTCAAAGTCACGAGGAATTGAAATCAGTGATCTCGTTTTGATTGGATATAGTTGAGCACGTTTGTTTGTAGTATTGTAATCATTGTTTAAATATGTTACCTATAGCGATTAGAGGGCACATAAGAAATCAGTATTTCTCATTATTTTATATGGTACGCAGAATCCATTTAGCTTATGAAAATAGTTGATATTCTGATCATGGGTACCCACAGAAATATCTTCAGGAAGGGGGGGGGTAAAACATGTATGTAAGGGATCAGCTTTTACAGTGTAAGTCAACAGCCTAAAATAATATGTTTTATGTGTGCTTAAACGCAAATACAAATTTACAGTTTTAATAAATATTGCTAAAAACATTTAACTACGATGCTAAGTTTACATCATAATTCGCGCAATTCTTTGTGAAATGTATGGGGCGGGGCAAATGCCTCCTCTTGTCCTTCCTGCGGGTGCCCAGGATTGTGATGTAGAAATTGGAATAGTTTGGTACGTGAATGGATGACCCACCCTAGTTCAAGGCTAATTTCTCTAGGATTATTTTTACGAGAGTAAAACTCGAGCACTCCAGAAAAGATGGTCACAATAAACTAAAGTTTTATCTAGCTGAACTGAAGTTGAAAAATAACCCCAGTAATTAGTGCTGCTAAGGATAATTGATAATAACCACAACAGACAGAGGACTTGTAACACTTAAATTCGGGGTTCGATTTCTGCATCAGACTCGGCGCAGTTAGTTTATTACGTAGCTTTGAGTTAAAACAAACTAATCAACTAATCTGGCTTGTGCTTGAAGTCTTTGATTGTGTTCTTCTTCTGTTTCAGCTGCTCTTTGTGCTTGCATTCTTTTAGCGGCAGAAGACTTTCCATAGAAAGGGCGTTTCTTGGGTGGCATAATCATCTGTTTCACTAAACAGTAATTTGCAATTCACAAAGTTACTAAATCACTTAGCACTATTTAAAGAAAACTGTTTTTTGAAATACTGAATTGACATCAAGGTGATCTGTGTGTCTCCCGCCATAACACTTTCTATGTGCAAAAAGTATTTATGTTTGTATGTTTATTACAAAACAATGGCGCAATAATCATTAATTGTCAATTTCGTCATTAAATACTACACCAAATACAAAATAAATAGCACCATTAAATGTCTTGTAAAAACTGGTTATTATGAAGTTATTTTAGAATTTGTAAGTTCAACCGTTTGGTTTCCTGTACCGAAAAAATGAACAAACTTCCTCTTTTATATATATAGATTTTTCGCTTGCTTTCCTCATTAAAAAGATGAGCATGCGCGCACATATGTTTATAAGATAAGTAATAATACCCAGGTGCACACCCCCAGGGTCCACTTAGTATGGGTGCAAAATTTCAGATTTCTAGGTTCTTTCCTCTTGGAACTATGGCGGTTACATGTACATAGACACGCATGTGTGTACGCACACATGTGCATGTCTGTGTGTGCTTTTTATTTGTAATATAAGGATCCACTTCTTTTCTATGTGGATTTATGCTAGCTTGCCTCATTAACAAGATGCGCATATGCGTATGCAAGTCACATTTCTATTCTGTGTTTTTGCATAAAAATGTGGACACACATGTGCGCTCGCACACAGATAAGTATTAATACCCAGGTACAAATCCTCAGGGTCCACTTAGTGTGGATGCAAAATGGCGATTCCACAGACACGCACGTGTGCACTAACACAACTGTGGTTTCTATTTTTAATTTTTTGGTGATTTCTATTTCCAAATTTCAGGTTTCTAGGTTCTTTCACCTTGGAGCTACGGCAGTCACATTTCTTGTCTATGTGGTTTTTCGCATAAAACATGCATACGCGCACGCGCGTAGATAAGTAATAATACACAGGTGCAAACCCTCAGGGTCCACTTAGTATGGGTACAAAATTTTAGGTTTCTAGGTTTTTCGCTCTTGATGCTATGGTGGTCACATATTCTTTCCTATGTGGTTTTTTTTTGCTAGCTTGTCTCACCAAAAGATGTGCTCGCGCACACGCTCTTGGATAAGTAATAATACCCAGGTGCACATCCCTAGGGTTCACATAGTATGTGTGCAAAATTTCAGGTTTCTAGGTTCTTTCCTCACACACACACAGACACGCCCTTTTATTATTATAGATTACTAATACTATTGTTTATTTGGTCTTCGTTTACAACTACGCTGCTTTTGATCTTTGTTTATCACAAAAATTGTTCTCTTCCTTTATTAATGATTGTTTTACTCTTGGTTTGTTACTAATTGTTACAACACCGTGTTTGGGTTTTGTCAATTCTAGCAACCTTTATCCTTGACAATAATTATTGGTAAATAATTTTGTAGTTTCATTACGCAGTTTCTATTTTTCACAATTTAAGTAAATGTTTATTATAAGATATATGTTTTTTCTATTTAAATAATTATCTATGATTTCGGAAGTTAGTTAGTTTGTTTGTTTGTTTTGAATTTCACGCAAAGCTACACAAGGTCTATCTGCGCTAGCCGTCCCTAATTTAGCAGTGTAAGACTAGAGAGAAGGCAGCTAGTCATCACCACCCACCGCCAATCTTGGACTATTCTTTTACCAACAAATAGTTGGATTGACCGTGTCTTTATAACGCCCCCACGGCTGAAAGGACGAGCATGTTTGGTGTGACAAGGATTCGAACCCGCGACCCTCATATTGCGAGTCGAGCGCCCTAACCACCTGGACATGCCGGGCCCAGTTAGGATGTTATGCTATATTTTTATTTACAGGAAGATCAGTTAAAATGAGAAAAACCGTTATCATCATTTTCTGTAACTTCTTTGATAATGATGACACTGTCAACAGCGATACCTGTGGGGCTGCGATCAAACTTAAAATATTTTTCTCGAATGGTTATACCATATTTGAGATCCCACATAGATAATTATAATCAGCATATGTGACCTGAAAAAAGTAATAATATTTTAACAAACTTCAAACAGATAGATAGCGAGTTAGAGCGCGATGAGAACGAGACCATACCGGACGACGACCTAAGCGACATTCATGCAATAAATTGTCGATATGATGATTACGAATAATGAGATTTGGAAAGAAGAGTGAAATGAAAAAATATGACAACTACGGACGCATAAGATTTGGAAAATGAATAACTTATTTTTGTAGAGTCCTGCAAAGCTGTTATTTCTGTTTCGGAAGATAAACGAAGATAACTATATATTGTTACGTCTCCGTTTGTTAATTAACTTTCCGTAACTTCGTTCCGACGAAACTTTAGCGACACAAGTCCTTACTTAATAAAACTGGTTTATTCTTTCTGAATATAACTTTACGATACACTTATTTTCAACAATCGCGCTAAAACAAACGTTATATCAACGAACGTCAACAATACTTCTGACTGCAGTTCAATTACTCACTATCTACACACACATTATCATCCCCGTCACGTTGTCACCCTCTTTTATATACCCGACTACCCTATATCTAGTAAATACTAGAGCATTC
>NW_013672929.1:9424-10426 GCF_000517525.1 Limulus polyphemus | reverse complement strand
ATACCCTATTGTGTAGCTTTGTGCTAAATTACAAACAAACAAACAAACTGTTTCAAATCCACCTGACCACTTGTGGTTATGATGCCACATTTAGTACGGTAAAAAAACAGTAAAATAGCTTGGGTTTGAGGGTTTTGGGTTACTTCTGACAACGATAACCGAACGGATTTTTAAATTTTCGATGCAATGTTTCAAAACGTGAATCAAACACGTATTGCCTAAGATCGCTGAATCGAAACTTACAACAAATCTGTCACTAAGTTCGGAAAATTTGTCATCTTAACGTTTGATAAGTAATCTGTTCAAGAACAACACAATTAAAAGGTTTACCAATAGATGGCAGCACAAACACAGTATTACTTCACATCTATTTCTATTTTTTACAACACACCTTTCATGTGAAGTTTTTTTAAAGTCGAAATTCAATAAAAAGGAACACATTAACTATTGGAAAGTATTGTTTTTGAGAAAATTTTCCGATGATATTCTGTTTAAAACGACAAAATTAGAGATTTATTTAAGTACAAGGCATTTAACTTTGGTTGTTATTAAATGTATTATTAGGGAGAAATTCCTCTCCTTTCACCACAGTCTTTAATTTGTTCTATGGGTGTGGTTTTTATTTTTTCAAACTACAGTCTCTAAATTGTTCTACAGGTGTAGTATAATGATATGGTGATCTGTATTTTGAGGGTAGTAAACGAAGTGATTAGGTAGACGACTTCAAATTGTTATTAGGTGGACGACTTCAAATTGTTATTAAGAATATGTGGTAGGAACCAATTTGGAGATATTTTTAAACACTGGAATGTGAATCGAACATTGGACTGTTACTCCTCCATCTCTATTTTTAAACACTGGAATGTGAATCGAACATTGGACTGTTACTCCTACATCTCTATTTTTAAACACTGGAATGTGAATCGAACATTGGACTGTTACTCCTACATCTCTATTTTTAAACACTGGAATGTGAATCGAACATTGGACTGTTACTCCTAC
>NW_013672929.1:7092-8514 GCF_000517525.1 Limulus polyphemus | reverse complement strand
TGTATTGCAAAGTTGAATTGAGAAAGAATAAACTTAGTTTTATTTAAGAAAGGACTTGTATCGCTAAAGTTTCATCCGAAAGAAATTATACGGGAAATTAACAAACGACCAGAGGCGTAACATATATAAGCCTGCGGGATTGAATGAAGAGAGTTTCGGGTAATTTACGATTCTGTTTCGAACTAGTGTGTGTTTTCGAGATTGTGAATCGCTGTGATTTATAGCGTGTATTATAAAAGTAGTTAAGTTTAAAGTGACGAGAAACGAAGGATGATGAACTCATTGTCTCAACACGTCATCAACGGCTATAAAGAAGAGGCGGCAAACTTTTATTAAAATAAAAGTGAATTATAAATCATTGTCGCTATGTATTTACATTATACTTACTATTGAAATTAAACGGTTCAAATTCTACATAATCATATATTACATACATAAATGTGATGTTCACCACAAGTTAACTAAAGTTTTTATATATCACTGAAACTTAAAAGTCAATAAACATAGTTCTTTACATAATGATACAAAACACTAAATGTGTATTCATGATATTCTATTTCTCAATATTTGACGAGACATTTTAGTTAGCGTACAATTATTGTATACGGTGCCCGACGTACAGGAAATAGTCAGATGTTCCGACTGTGTCATTCGGTTTAGAATATTTTGTTCAAAATGTGAGATCTATTCAATTCTAATTAATGATATTTACATAAACATGTGAAATTAATGAGATTTCATTATACAGTACAACAAATTATGCACTCGAGTGCTAACAAAGTGAGTTGTTTCCAAGTATTGTTGATAAACTCGTTCATAAATTCAGTCTACAACAAACAGTTTAATTTTTAGTTAACTATTAACAAGCTTCCAATCACGTTATATTTTGATCATTGATGTTTCCGACTCAGAAAAGACTGAAATTCTACTTATATAAACTAAAAATAATATATTATGCTATGATGAGAAGTGTTTTTTTTTATATAAGAAAATCACAGTGCACTGATTTGTATGATTTTTAAGTAAAATGATAACTTATATTTCCGTAGCAGTGTGATAAGTTATATTTCCGTAGTAGTGTCAAGATCTGTGTGGAAATATCTGCTTTGAAATAGTCGATAAATTCGTATTTTGTGAGTATACTAACTGAAACTAAAATCACTTACTTCTTGGAAAACAGGAAGACATATTGGCCCATCATTCTGGTACAGATTCATAGATGATGTATTTGGAGTGTGGAACACTAATTTATAGTCTCTTTTTGGTTTCCATGAGTTCTTGAATACTGTTCACCCATTCATAAAATGTACACTTGCTTATACCATACCAGGTAGAAATTTACCGTTTCTAGATACTACAATTCATGTCAAGAATGGGGAAATCATTACTAGTATTTTTTAGCAAGCCATCTACTAAAGCCCT
>NW_013672929.1:0-6198 GCF_000517525.1 Limulus polyphemus | reverse complement strand
GTCCACATGTGGCACATTTGACTCAACACAAGATTATGGAGTTGGGTTGGGAAGTTCTCCCCCACCCACCACATTCTACAGATATGGCACCATCAGATTACCATGTTTTTCGTTCGCTGCAACACCATTTTAGTGGGAACACTTATGCAAATGTGGAAGGTGTTAAAGAGGACATCGACATGTTTTTTGCTTCAAAGCCAAGTGATTTCTTTAATCAGGGCATTAACAACCTGATTGTAAGATGGAAAAGCATCATCGATAAGCATAGAGACTATTTAGTTTAATAAATGTTTTATTTTGATATACAAGTTATTCGGTTTTTTTCATCTAAAAAAAGCGACATTAATTTCTTGACGACCTAATATATGTTCAGACATTGTTTTCTGAATGTATTAATATAACAAGATGTAAAAATACTTACCAATACAAATATGAAGAAATGTTTCAGATACATAACGTATTATATTATAAATCCAATGATGTTAATAGTTTACTTATTGGTTTACACATGTTATTTATTCAGCATTGTTGGCTTGGTTTGTCGAAACAATATAAATTCAAGAATGTTTGATATTATTTTGATATAATATTAACTTTTTAAACACGTGTATCGATGTTCGATTCACGAATGACTGTGTTCTAATAGAGACTTAACTGCATTAGTGAAATTGTATGATATCAATAACTCCTGACGAAGCTGTGACAGTGAAATATTTAGCTAATAAAGTTACATTCTGGAGATATAGGTCGTGATTTTATTTAATAAACTCAAGTTTGCATCAAACAAAGTTAAAAATAATAAATTACTACAGAGTTTATTAAATAGATGTTAAAATTAAAGTTAGTGAAACATGCATTATATGCGTATAGAAAGTTTGCAGCTCATGTGTTTAGAAGTTAGATAGACTCAACATGTCACAATTAGTCACAGTGAAATGTTTCCATGGTGTTAATGAACCACAGATGGAAATGAAAAGAACGTTTATATATATTACATACTGTTCTACGGAAGTATAGAAACATATTTGTCAAACGAATGCAATTAAATGTTTGTGGAAAACTCTATACAATCCTTAGTAGCATTGCACACCTTTGTAAAATACATGTAATACAAATACAGATATACAATTGAAAACAAAAACGTAAGTTGTAGCTTCATTCAAATAATAGAAAACAGCAGATGTGTTAAAATCCTGCGAACAGTAAGATTTTCATTAAAGTAATGGCTTTAACGTAATTAAATCCAGACATTGATGACGTAATCATATGTGAAAGTATAGTGTCCTCCCTTGTAAAACTATAAAGTATCATGTGTAAAATGAAATATTTTGTCAAGTTATATGAAACTAGTGAAACAGAAAATTTTAAATTAAATTTTAAATAAACGACTTTTTTCTGGACCTTTTTCAATAAATGTTTAGGAAATGTATAGAACTAATAAATTAGTAACTAATTCATTAGTTAATTACATTTCCTGACCATTTATATGTAAATCGTCCTGGTAAAGGACGTTTAGCACTAATTCATTAGTTAATTACATTTCCTGACCATTTATATATAAATCGTCCTGGTAAAGGACGTTTAGCACTAATTCATTAGTTAATTACATTTCCTGACCATTTATATATAAATCGTCCTGGTAAAGGACGTTTAGGTTTTAAACTGATTGCATTAATTATAGTCACCTTGAGACACGTTGATACATGACGTGTGCGTCTTCGTCTTTGACGTCATGGCGGCCTAGTAACACGTTCTCTGGTTCCTCTTTGTAGAATTATTATGTAAACGTCCGTCATGGCCGCCTGTCATGGAGGCATAGGACGCGCCCTCTGGTGGCATTTTGTGGAACTATGACATCATCGTCTTTAGTGATGTCATCGTCTCCCCCACATTGCCTGAGGTCGACACACGTGTGGCGCCCTCTGACAGCAAGGCGCGAGGTCCCTGGGGTAACTACTGTCGTGTGTTACGCTGTTGCTTGAGTACCAACATTCCATTTTGAAGGTTTGACAAGCTAAATTAAATAAACGAAAGTAAAGACGACTGAAAATAGCCATGGTGGAACTTCCCTGGAAGCTTTATTTTGTTACATGTCTGTCCTGGATTGTTCTGTAATATTTACTAATCAAGATATTCCATCTTTACAATATTTTACGTTATTAAAATATATATCTAAGTTAGATATACAGTATATTTGACTTGTTTGAATGTTTAGGAAAGAAAATGTGTCTCAAGTAAGAAAAATTTTATATAATAATTTATAATTTAAAGATGTAGTCAGAAGATAGCACTACAAGCACATTAGAGATAAAATTATTATTTACAGTTCAGCACAAGGCTACATAATTGTCTATTTGTGCTGTGTCCACCACGGGAATCGAAATCCGGTTTTTAATATTATAAGCTTTCAGAATTACCGCTGGGCTACTTGTGAATTAACTTTATTGAACAAATATTGGTTGATACACTTTTTCTCAACGAAATTTTATCTTAAAGCATTCTATGTAGAAATTGAAAGATATAATAAAGTCGTATTATGAATGACTTTCTGAGTTATCAATGGCTTGTGGTCTGCAGCTCTTCCGTGAAAATTCATGGCATGCAGCTCTCGACGTGTCGTGGAAACCCTTATAGGATTGCCTGTAGCTGCTCGTATCTCGAAATAGATTCTCTAGAGTCTGATGGCGAGATGAGGTAATCAGCCTTCTCAAGGTGCGTCGGCTCCTATCAGTCAGTATTTTACGCCTACCTGGTCGTTTCTTGGGCTCATTGTCACTTGTGGACTTCCATTTCTTCAACACGTTGCCAACTGTCGACCTGGAAATGTTTAACTGTTGTGCAATAGCACGTACAAATATTTTCCTCAAATGACATCCAACTATATTTCCTCTCTGAAACTCTGTTAGCTCCTTCCGAATAATTACCTTTCGGCGTACAAGTTCGAAATGACTTCCGAGCGAACCGCTGATCATCCTTATGGGCCAAACTATTTGCATATTTCGTCATCACATTAATTTCCCTGCAATCAGAGGTGTGTTCCATGACTTTTGGTAGGATAGTGTACTATTAAGTTTTAATACGTTATCATTCACTTTTTTAGTTTTAGATAACAAAAGACCAGTTGAACATGAATAAAACAGATTCTGCCTGCTTCTTACCCTATGTATACCAGAAGCAACTCAAAGTCCCCATAGTCTTTTCTAACTCCACCCCCAAACAATTGTTTTATGTTGTCCTTTTTTTGTCAACGAGCCCCTGCCCCTTTTAATATCCTTTGCACATTACTGACCTCATATAAAATCCACAAGATTTTGAAGTGTCGACTGTCGCTTGTCTATGCTCTTTACCCCGGTTTGAATGTGTCAAAGTTTCTCTTACAAGATTAATAATAACAACAATAAATAATAGGTGTCTTGTTATGCTCAGCTCTAACTGACAGAAGAGAACAACATTCATTTGTAAATAAAGCCAGAAATTGTTATTTAACGGAAACTGAAAAGTGTGTGTGTTTGTGCTGTGGGAATAATGATGCAATTGTATTTCATATATTGTTGTCCTACTCTCTTAGTCTTATCCAAAATTTCTTCAGATGTTGACCAGGTCTGCCTTCTGGTTAGGAACAGCAAAGTCTGGTTCCCGTGCACTCGTGAACTTTGAGTTATTTTGTCTTATACGAAAGACTACTTCTATATCATGCTTGATCTCTTTCTTCTACTCGTTTAGAGCCAGAGAAGTCAGATTACTCCTGTGATACATTTCCTGACGTTCCTTCGGTTATTGAAGTTACAATGCATATCTGAACAGGAAATCAGTATATCTGGAAGTCCACAGACTACGGAATATTAGTTAAGGTATTACAAAAGGATCTTTTCCTTTTACAGAGGAATATATCAGAGAAGCTCACCTGATAGCCCTATGACAACAAGAGTACATCTGAACGATATAATTGTTCCATCTACCGTTACACCCTTTATTTAGCCGGATCGTTCGTCTGGCAGTACATGTCACATCCGGGCATTTACTGTCATGACTTTTAGGGGAAAAGTCCGTTCGCACAAATGGAACTTTAATCATCACGTGACAGAATCTTTTTCTTCATCCACACGCTTTTTCTTCACGTTTTTAAATATTAAAAACAAAGTTTTTCACGCGTGAGCAAAAGCTACTTAAGGTTTGCAATTTTCGCCAGTTTAAGAAATTATTACTCTTCAGTAGAAAAATATTGCTAATATCTTTGTTAAACACAAATCAATCAATAAAATTTAATAGTTAATTCCAAGAGATAAAGCAAGTTCACTATCAGTTTTCTCATTGTTAGCAAATATTCTAAACTTATGCTTCGTTCTTCGAAGGAAAACAAGTAAGAAAAGGTTTAAAAGAGTTTGAGAAGGATATGCATCTGTGAAACAGCAAATATAGGCTTAGAAGACCGACCTTAAATATCACATGACTTATAACAGCCAATCAGCATCAGCTCCCTCCAGAGATTACTTGCTGATTGTTAACTTTATCCCCACGAAACACCATCGTCAGTTTGTGATTCAGTCTGTGTGCCTGGTTGATAAAGAAACGTATTATTTTACTCTAAAATGGGCCTATTTTTAAGTGAAACGAAGCGAGTAAGCTTATAAATATTATGAACTAAAATACACTTCCGCTGTTCATATGTGTTAATTGTCACAGAAATATATTAACGAAAATTTCGTTCGTATATAGGATATAGTTTTGGCATCATGAGAAATAAATGATGCAGTTAGTTTCGTTACATTAAACTCGGTCCCTAACCGTTTCTACACGTCAAAATGGCGCGAATTCGTAGCAATCATAAGTAATTTAGTGCGGTACTAAAATTATCGACAGATTTAGTAGTTGCTACTATTCTTACTGGCGAAGTTTAAGTTGCCTTTTTTTTTTCTTGGTGTCCTTCAAGAGCTGTATCCACACGATTACACGTGATGACGTTTTAGAATTTGGGTTAGTGCTACAATAACAATGAATCAACATGAAATGCAGTTATATATAAGTACGTATTTATTTTATGAAGAAATCTGCCCAATTGCTTGAAAGTTTAAGTACATATGTTAATTAAATGTTGTTTTAAACATGACTAACATATATGTGTATGTTCATTCTTTGAAGTTACGTGATGGGTTATTTATGTTATCGCGTTGTATATCTTAATTTAACACTTCATAACAGCGGCAGCTTAGCGTCGTTTCCTGTGTATGAACTTATGATGTGACTTGGTTAATCTAGACAGTACTCTAGACAGAGTACGGTGTGAGTAACACCAGACGTTAAAAACGAGTTAATTTTATGTTACAAGTAATAACAGGACGATTAAATAACGCAGCGCTGATTGGTGCTAATTATGTAAGTCGATAGTTTTGTCTTTAAAAGAGGCACCAATCAGAGCGAGTTTGATATTCCTCCTTGGGCTACGCTTATAATATATTGTTACGACTGTGTTCGTTTGTTAATTTTTTTGTAGAATTTTTTTCCGAAGAACTTCAGCGATACAAGTCCTTTCCTAAATAAAACTAGTTTATTTTGTTCTCAATACAACTTTGCAATACACTTAATTTGCACAGTCATTTTAACTTAAACACACGCTATAATTCACAACGATTCACGCCTTTACTTACGACTTGACTCGATTATCTGTCTCTATATCTCTGTCTGCAATTCAATTCCGAATGAATGTTTCCTTTATCTGGCGCATTTACATACAATAAAAGCAGGCACTTGACTCGCAATTTGAGGGTCGCGGGTTCGAATCCCTGTCACACCAAACATGCTCGCCCTTTCAGCCGTGGGGGCATTATAATGTGACGGTCAATCCCACTATTCGTTGGTAAAAGAGTAGCTCAAGAGTTGGTGGTGGGTGGTGATGACTAGCTGCCTTCCCTCTAGTCTTACACTGCTAAATTAGGGACGGCTAGCGCAGATAGCCCTCGTGTAGCTTTGCGCGAAATTCAAAAACAAAAACAAACAATAAAAGCGCGTGCGTAGCACGTACTAGCCTCTTCGCGAATCTTCTAGACCAGGGATTCCCAAACTTTTTAGAATCACGACCCACTATTCATGATCACAGCTTATGGCGACCCACTCAAATTTACTGGGCAAAAACATATGAAAGAATATAAAAATATTATTTATTCATATTCACGTATTTCAATTACATTTAAAAACATTCAC
>NW_013672928.1:34571-40766 GCF_000517525.1 Limulus polyphemus | reverse complement strand
CTCCACTTAAGGCATCGAGAGTATCATCAATTCTTGGCAGTGGGTATGAGCTCTTTTCGGTTGTATTGTTAAGAGCCCTGAAGTCCACACTGCAACGTTGGGTCCCATTTTTCTTCTGGACTAACACGACCGGAGCTGACCAGGGACTATCTGATTTATCGATTATCCCTTCTTTAATTAGGCCATCCATGACCTTTTCCATCTCTTGTCGCTTTGCCAGAGCTATTCTCCTTGGAGGGATCTTTATTGGACAGTGATTGCCTGTGTTTATTCTGTGCTCCACAAGGTCTGTGCAGCCAAGGTCATGATCCCCTTTCGAAAAGACGTCTGCATAATTTGACAAGAGTTCTCTAACCTGAAGAGCCTGTGATGATGAAAAATGGACTATGCTCTTCTTATAGAGGTCAGTTAAATGTTCTGGGAGTGGATGTCTTTTCTTTATGGTTGTATTTCTTGCCTTAATATTGACTGGCTCTGCCTCCTGGCACACACCCAACAATGCCCCTTCCTTAAGTGTCTGCTCACACTTAGAGAAATTAGCCACTGTTATATGTACTATTTGATGACCTACCACAAGTGACTTTCCAATCTTCACATCCGCTGACCTAGATGGGTCTTCCACTGCTTCGACAAGCATCGGGCTTCCTTGGGGATGTTCTTTTATTCTACCCCAAATTATCTTTTTCTGACATAGGGGTTATTGTAGTTGATTTAAGTGCTGTGACATGCAAATCAACGGATGCAGCAACACTTACTGGAATCCGGCCTTTATTGTTTCCAAACGTCATTTTATCAAAATTAACTACACACACTTCCTCGATAGTAAGTAGTCCAACCCTAGTATGCATTGATCTTCAATGTCAGTCAAGTATACTTTGTGTCTGTCCTTCATGCACATGAGCTCAATAGTTACCCACACCAGTCCCCATAATGTTGCATAATGTCCTGTCACACCAAAGAGCTTCTGTATGGCTTCTGGTACTCCTTTGTGATCTAGCATCTTGATACTCACAAGGGTTTTCTGAGATGCAGAATCTATGACAAAGCTGCACTTTTGGCCATCCAGCTTTCCTGTCACGTAGACACTATGTGTGCTTGCCAGTTTACACTTTGTGCTTAATTACAAACAAACCCTATACATCTAGTAAAACTAATTGGTCAGATGTTTTATAAATGAGTAGAATGGCTTGTATACCATCCTCATATGTAGCTTTGTTTTTCTTATGTTTTATAAATATATTTACTTTACCCTTTTTGAGGAGAATGGCTTGTATACCATCCTCACCTGTAGCTTTGTTTTTCGTATATTTTATAAATGTATTTACTTTACCCTTTTTGATGAGAATGGCTTGTATACCATCCTCATATGTAGCTTTGTTTTTCTTATGTTTTATGAATATATTTACTTTACCCTTTTTGAGGAGAATGGCATGTATACCATCCTCACCTGTAGCTTTGTTTTCATATGTTTCATAAATGTATTAACTTTACACTTTTTGAGGAGAATGGCTTGTATGCCATCCTCACCTGTAGCTTTGTTTTGCTTATGTTTTATAAATGTATTTACTTTACCCTTTTTTGAGGAGAATGGCTTGTATGCCATCCTCACCTGTAGCTTTGTTTTCTTATGTTTTATAAATGTATTTACTTTACCCTTTTTGAGGAGAATGGCTTGTATACCATCCTCATCTGTAGCTTTGTTTTTCCTATGTTTTATAAATATATTTACTTCTATTTTCGTTATTATGTTTGTGATTTTACTTGCATAGTAATTATTACTTATTTGTAAATTTTGATGATTAATTGAAATTTCTGTGAAACTTGGTGTGTAGATGTTTTGATTTTGTTTAATGCACTCATTTACTGTGTTAAAATAGTATACATCCATATCTGGTTCGTTATGCGTTTTAAATGTTTTTCTTAATTGCTGTCCGGCATGGCCAGGTGGTTAGGGCGCTCGTCGTTGGCGGTGGGTGGTGATGACTAGTTGCCTTCCCTTTAGTCTTACACTACTAAATTAGGGACGGCTAGCGCAGATAGCCCTCGTGTAGCTTTACGCGAAATTCAAAACAAACAAACTTAATTGCTCTTTGAAAACTCCTGACTTTTGTACGTTTGTATGTGCTAGTTTATTTTCGTGATTTATGGTCGGATCTGTTTTGTATGCGTTTTGACTGTTAGTGAATCGTTTCAGGTGTGTCCAAAATTTCTTTGGATCTGTGTGTTCATTTAATTGGTAGCAAAAAGTGTCTTAATTATCTTGTTTTAATTGTTTCCTTTGATTTTTTATTTTGTTCCTTAGTGTATTAAACGGATATTTTATGTGTGGGTCTCTAGTATCAATATATTGTCTTCTTAGGTGTTGACGTCCTATTATCATGTTTATTATTTGTGCGAGTGGATGCAATTTATTATGAGTTGTGTATTGTTGGATATAGTCTCTTCTGCAGCTTTGGTAAGGCACTCAATAATTATATGACAATAATAATCAATATCTCATGATTTATTGTTCACTCTGGTAATAATTGAGTTAAGAATTTTGCCTCTTATTCCAAATGTGTTTTTTATAATTAAATTTTGGTTTTCTTATATGTTTATTATGAAGAGGTTTGACGCATGTTATTGGTAGGTGATCACTGTCTAAACCAGATCCCACATTGAAGTTTGAACACTCATTACCAATTTGTGATGAACTTATAGAAAAATTCAATATATCATATCATGCGTGTAGAAGTGGTATCATTGAACAACGCGGGTGTGTAGGAGTGGTATCATTGAATAACACATGTGTGTAAGAGTGGTATCATTCAACAACACATGTGTGTAAGAGTGGTATTATTTAACAATAGATGTATGCAGGAGTGGGGTTATTTAACAATACATGTGTATAGGATTGGTATCATTCAACAACACATGTGTGTAGGATTGGATTCATTCAACAACAAATGTGTGTATAAGTGGTATCATTCAACAACATATGTGTGTAGGATTGGAATCATTCAACAACACATGTGTGTAGGAGTGGTATCATCTAACAACATATGTGTGTAGGATTGGTATAATTGAACAACACACGTGTGTATGAGTCGTATTATTAAACAACACATGCGTGTAACGGTGGTATCATTCAACAACATATGTGTGTTATGAGTGGTATAATTTAACAATAAATGTGTGTAGGATTGGTATCATTCAACAACACATATGTGTAGGAGAGGTATCATTCAACAACATATGTGTGTAGGATTGGTATCATTGAACAACACACGTGTGTATGAGTCGTATCATTCAACAACACATGCGTGAAACTGTGGTGTCATTCAACAACATATGTGTGTATGAGTGGTATAATTTAACAATACATGTATGTAGGTTGGGTATCATTCAACAACACATATGTGTAGGAGTGGTATCATTCAACAACACATGTGTGTAAGAGTGGTATCATTGAATAACACATGTGTGTAGGAGTGGTATTATTTAATAATACATGTGTGTAGGAGTAGTATTATTTAACAATACATGTGTGTAGGAGTGGTATCATTCAACAACACATGCGTGAAAAGTGGTATAATTCAACAACGTATGTGTGTAAGAGTGATATTATTGAACAACACATGTGTGTAGGAGTGGTATTATTTAACAATACATGTGTGTCGGAGTAGTATTATTTAACAATACACGTGTGTAGGAGTGGTATCATTAAACAACACATGCGTGAAACAGTGGTATGATTCAACAACATATGTGTGTAATAGTGGTATAATTCAACAACACATGTGTGTAAAATTGGTATCATTCAACAACATATGCGTGTAAGAGTGGTATCACTCAACAACATATGTGTGTGTAGGATTGGTATCATTGAACAACACATGTGTGTAAGAATGGTATCATTCAACAACATATGTGTGAAGGAGTTGTTTCATTCAACAACACATGTGTGTAAGAGTGGTATCATTCAACAACACATGTGTGTAAGAGTGGTATCATTCAACAACATACCTACACACATGTGTTGTTCAATGATACCAATCTTACACACAGGTATTGTTAAATGATACCACTCCTACACACACATATGTTGTTGAATGAAACAACTCCTACACACATGTGTTGTTGAATGATACCACTCCTACACAAAATTGGTATCATTGAACAACATATGTGTGTAGGATTGGTATCATTCAACAACACATGCGTATTAGAGTGGTATCATTGAACAACACATGCGTGTAACGGTGGTATCATTCAACAACATATGTGTGTTATGAGTGGTATAATTTAACAATACATGTGTGTAGGATTGGTATCATTCAACAACACATATGTGTAGGAGTGGTATCCTTGAACAACACATGTGTGTAGGATTGGTATCATTCAACAACACATGCGTATTAGAGTGGTATCATTCAACAACACATGTGTGTAGGATTGGTATCATTGATCAACACGTGTGTGTAGGATTGGTATCATTGAACAACACGTGTGTGTAGGATTGGTATCATTCAACTACACATGTGTTTAGGAGTGGTATCATTTAACAACACAGTTGTGTGGAATTGGTATCATTCAACGACACATGTGTGTAGGAGTTTTTTCATTCAACAACACATGTGTGTGGAATTGGTATCATTCAACAACACATGTGTGTAGGAGTGGTATCATTCAACAACATATGTATGTAGGATTGGTATCATTCAACAACACATGTGTGTAAAATTGGTATCATTCAACAACATATGTGTGTGTAGGAGTGGTATCATTAAAGAACACATGTGTGTAGGATTGGTATCATTCAACAACACATGTGTGTAGGAGTGGTGTCATTCAACAACATATGTATGTAGGAGTGGTATCATTTAACAATACGAGTGTGTAGGATTGGTATCATTCAACAACACATGTGTGTAAGAGTGGTATCATTCAACAACATATGTGTGTAGGATTGATATCATTCAACAACACATGTGTGTTGGAGTGGTATCATTCAACAACAGGTGTGTAGGAGTTGTTTCATTCAACACATAGTCGCTGTTTACTAAAATTTCCAGAAACGTCCTTCCCTTCTGGGTAGTTTCATTACATCCACAATTTTTATGTTTGCTGTTACGATTGCTTTTTATTATTAGGTTTGATTTATCTTATTTAATAAATTTATATCTATTCTTTTAGATGAAGAACAACGTATTCCTGCTATGGTCGTACAATTATTATTTAATAGATGGATATTTATTATTATAAATTCATTTCTGGATTCAACAGTTATCTGTGCCACAGATAGGTTGACTTATATATTACTGCAATACCCCTGTTTGGATTGTTTCTGTTTAATCAGTCTATTCTAATTGAAGTATATCCAATAAATTTAAGTGCATATTCTTATATAACATAATTTCAGTTATAACCAATGCATTATTGTTTTTTTGTGTTATTATCTTGGATGCCTATGAATTGTTCTACTAATTTTGGAATGGTGGGTGTTATGTGTCTCATGGTTATTGTGATTAGAAGGGTAATGCAGTCTTGTGTGTTTTGTGCCTTTGATGAAGAAGTCATAAAATGTTTTTCACTGCTTCCATTATTGGACTGTTTAATATATTTATATTGTCGATACTTGGTGTTTCTAGTATTTCTTTGGACTGTTGATTGTGTTGCTGTGTGTTTGCTTGAAATATATTTTGTTTGTCTGGTTTGTCTACAATGCAGAGCGTTAGATCTGGATTATGATTTGGTCGTGTCGTTGTGGGAGGATCAGGTACTTTTCGGACCTCTTCCTCCTTCCTTGACTGTTGATGTTAAATTGCTATATCTATGGAACTAGTATGCCCATTAATATCCTACCACAGCATTTAGTGCTACTTTCTGATATCATTTCATTGCTAGAAAACAGGCAAACAGTGCCATGAACAAATAAGTCTTTTTCACTCGATCTTATTATCAAGCGCGCATTTGACATATAATAAATCCTTTTAAATAACTTGTCTTGATGTAACTGTAGCGATGTATTATTGTCTAATGCAGGTGACCTTTCTTAACCCTTTGGATGCTATAATCGGATTTATAGCTGTTTGATGCGACAAGTAGATCCAACATCAAACAGCTATAAATGTCAAGCGACAAGTAGATCCGACTTGACATTTATAGCTGTTTGATGCGACAAGTAGATCCGACTTGACATTTATAGCTGTTTGA
>NW_013672928.1:25087-33571 GCF_000517525.1 Limulus polyphemus | reverse complement strand
GACAAGTAGACTTACACCAAGGTTGATGTGATTGTTCTATATTAATTTCGAATCATAAGTTAGACCAAGACACTTTGCTGATGTGTATTTGAAAATGTTCCATTTACATATAATTTGGGTTTCCTTCTACATTTTTTTATCTTTTTTTTGAAAATACTAACAGATTTCTTTGATGTGTTGTTTAGGCAGAGTATTCATGATGAAATTTAGTTGAATGGACGGCAACTGCCTGTTGTATAAACACAAGTGTAGAGGATGACGTTTTGAAAGTCTTCTGGTCAGTGTGTGTTCGTGACGGTAGTTTCCGGTGTAAGATTTTCCGAAAGACTACCGGGGATGCTCAGAATTTAGCTTTTCTTCGTAGACAAGAGGCTGAACTTGAAATTTACGATTTTAGCATTCATGGAGTTCTCTTCAAAACATAAACGGCCTTTGTAGGGCTTATGGTCCTTTAGGGCGGCGGAGGATATAAAAATCCAATGCCTTGAATTAGATGTGGGGGTGTGGCGGGAGTGCCCCGGAAAACCCCACTTTCACTGGTCAGGCACCAAATACTCTACCTGACCAGTATCCGAATAAACATGAGAAAAGTTGTAACAACCTGGAGAAGAAAGAAGAAGTGATGAACGTTGTCGAGGATTTGAGGTTTTACTTGGTAAACTGAAGGAGGGATGACTTGGAAAAGGTCTGTCGTGGGGAGGTCCTTCCTTATCTGCTGTTTGAGAGAACCGAGCACGGGGCTCTTCCGTTGCGTAAATAGGCGACGACAGAATGTTGGCGGAGGTGTCTATCCTTAGGGAAGTTGGCGAGTTGGAAAAGGTGTAGTCGCGGGGTAGACTCAGAGACCAAGGTAGATTAGGCTGTAAGGACTGTTGCTGTGGTTTGGGTTGAGACTCTGTTTGACTTACTTTATTCTTGGTGATAGTACGGGTTGTGGTTTTACGCTCACGTGTGGTTGTGAGATGTTCCTGCGCTCGTGGGTTTGAGTCTATTGTGTTTGAATTGATTTATCTTGGGGTTTCTTCTTTCTAAAGTTCGCTGTTTGGGTTTGTTGGTGATTTAATGTTGGTTTTTCTGTGTGGTTTTTTCTGGGTTTCCTAGTCTGCGGAGGGTGTTGAGTAGGACTGGCGTGGAAGATGTGTATGAGAGAGATATTGGCGTGGATCGGAGAAAGGATATGGTCTGCAGTTTGTTTGGTGGTGGTTACTATTTTCATAAAATATGTGGACTTTTCGTCCTTCTTCGATATAATTCTGTGGACTGCATGAATTCTTGAATTAGTGTCTTTGTTGGAGAACTTCGTCAGTGGTGGTGGACTGGTCTACGTGTCACAGGAAGAGTGTGTGAAGGCAGATGTTGCTTTTAGGGGATTGACAAACAACTGCGTGAATAGAATTACGTAGGGAAGTTAAATCTTCAGAAGTCTTAAGTTGTAAAAGGACTCCTCATCTACCTCATTTTCTCGTGGCCTCAAAGAGCAGGTGAACATCTGGTTTATATTTACGGACGAAGTCCGCGACTTGATATTTACGGGTCGGACAGCGAGAATGGTATGCCCGCAGGTGATATTCCTGCTGGTTGAAGTGCGCTGGAAGGGGCGTCTGCATAGCTTGGTAACTAGTCTAGAAATCCGATAACCAAAACGGTCCCAATGTGTGTCCAATCCAATTCTTGACAGTTATTTTGATTTTAAATCTTTCAGCTGTGCTCAGAAACCGTTGTTTTTCTTCGCCCCGCTCGTGGAATTAAGGTTTATTCTTTTGGTGAATGAAGTAACTTTTGAGCTAACGGCCGAGACGTAAGTAACTTGATTTTTTTTTGATAGATTGTTCAGGCAGAGTAGAGTATTCACGATGAAACTGAGTTGAATGGACGGCAACTGCCTGTTGTAGAAACACAAGTGTACAGAACGACGTTTCGAAAGTCTTCCGCCTTTCGTCTACACCTGTATTTCTACAACAGGCAGTTGCCATCCATTCAACTCAGTTTTAACTTTATTATGCTTTATTGGCAGGGTATGAAGGTTGTTAACCTGTAACTTATTGACTGACTGGTTTGGTTAGTGTGTGCAGGAAGCGAGACTAATGAAAAGCGCCTTTATCCAAATGCTATTACTAGGTTTTATATTTGATTACTTTACAGAACAGTTATTACTCAATTAACGCTTCACTTCCAAGAATCCATTCTAAAGTTTGAATAGAATAGTTAAACCATACTCTTCACTTCACAGCTCCCAATATTGAGCATGTGTTCTTAACTGTGAAAGCCAGTCAAGAGAACCATTAAGTTCTTCTCGCCTTAATTCCTTTCCTTCATCGCCTCAGATCCCCTTGGTGTATAGTTTAGGATGCAATGAGAACAAAGAAGGTTCCTTTCTTTGATATGTTATACACCGTTTAACAATCTCGCTGTACGACTATCCTTTCTCAGTGAAGACAGTTTGTCTGTGAGATAACGTATTGTCGAAGTATCGGGAATACACCATGAACCTAACACATGGTGTCACATGTGTGGTTTCACCACATGTCATTATAGAGCATGATCAACAGTTTATACTTTCCGGTTTCTACTATTTTTGTTAGATGTGGTTTTACCATATGTCCTTATAGAGCATGATCAACAGTTTATACTTTCCGGTTTCTACTATTTTTGTTAGATGTGGTTTTACCACATGTCCTTATAGAGCATGATCAACAATTTATACTTTCCGGTTTCTACTATTTTTGTTGTAACTGTAGTAACTGATGTTATGCAACGTTTTATATTTCAGATTTCACACCCAAATAGTGGTAAAATAGAACTACCGTTAAGTCGACATAATAAATGTATACAAACGTCTGTTTAAATAGACATTAATCTGGCAGAACTAGTGAAGTCATGTACTGGTATGATCAACATTTGTTATATATAAAACAAAGAAAGATAGTGTTATCGAGAAAACGAAAGTGGTTCAAGGTTTCGTAATAGATTTTGCATAGAAAATGTTATGGGTGGTATTAAAATTAACATTGACAGCATGAGAAATAAAGATTTATAACTTTCCATTGCGAAGTCGTGAGCTGTAAATCTTTTGTTTGACGACTGCTCTTTAAATCCAGTAAAGCTTTTAATGGTATAAGCTGTTCAGAAAACTGAGAAGCTCTGCACACGTTATGCAGAAGGTGGTTCAATTCGTACAAACAGAATCTTTCATGCAGATATTCTGTTTTTTACCAGATACAATTGCGTGTTGATTAGAAATAAAAACGGACAAAGCAGCATGTACGGAGTAGAAAATTTCTATAATAATAATAATAATACAACATGTGTACAGTAAATGAATACAAGAGGTAATGATTATCGTTAAGATTAGGAAAGCAAGCATGGGTGTGAAACGCTACAACCTATTGACAATAGGTGCACATTTCGTGTTGACGTTACTTCCCACGCTTACTTTTCCTGAAAGTAGGAAAGTTTAACACAACAGCAAATGAACTTTCCTACTTTAACTTTGATGACGAGGAACCCACTTGGAGACTAATAACGGTTGGAGACGACTTGAATGGGTAATGAAGAAAAACTTTAATATCAGGTACACTGATGATGACAAAACCTTGTCGAAACGTTGCTTTTCCTCAAGCATCTATTGATCAGTTTATTTGGCAATTATTTTAAGGATCAAAACGTGAAACGATATGAATTATTTCAAAAAAGCATAATCGAAGGGGTCCTCTAACAATTGCATGTGTGAATATCACTAAGGTTGATAGACAGCGTATGGATATTATTTCATAATTTCCTGTAAAGTGTATCAATAAATCAGCGAAAAAACTAATGCGACATGCAGGTTGTGTACGTAGACCGTCTAGTATCGCTTGGGCCAGGAAACACACAAGTTTCCCGTTACGTTACGTCTTTCGTGGCCCGTAAACCTCACCAAAGCAGAGAGGCCAACGGAAAATGCAGTACAAATAGCGATTAGAAAATACTGGTGATAATAACCAGCCTGACCATTTTGGGCATCACAGTAACGCATATTAAGATCTCGACAATATGTAATATGAGTCACGGGCGGTCACGAACAGTCACGGCGGTATTTAATATGACTGCAATGACTGGTGCCCATAATATATCGAAAGTAATTTGTAAAGAAAGAGTATGAACAGTAAGGTAAAAAACTGATAACGTTTTTTAAAGTTATATTGCGTTTATAGTTGTCTGTTCAAATAAGTGCTAAATGTTCTGCCATTTCAAATGTTTTTATATAACATTTGTGTACCCTAAAAGGACCAATGGGAATCTGTTATCCATGCACCAAATTGCTTAATGGTCCATGATTTTCTTTTTTGCAAGGTTAACAATAACATATGAATTACACATACAAATGTAAATGAAAGTTCTATCGATAATGCAATTAATTCTACTAATTTCTGGTAGGGTTTGTTATATATATTTTATATGGAAAATGAGTGATTTAACCCTTTTCTTGTCAGTTCTTTACACCGACTATTGTAGCAAACAAAAGCATAAAGATTACCCAGTGTGATGAGATACCAGGACCTCACACCTGAAGGGACGTATAAAGACGAACGATAATTTGAGGGGTAAATAAAGTATATTACATCATAGATTACACCGCATAAAGACAAGTAATCTTTAATAACACAAAGATTGTTGGTCTTCTATAAATTTAATTTAATCAAAACTCCTGAAATATTACCTTAAACACTTATAATAAAAATGCTCGGAACGGTTGGGTGATAGAAATCATGGTGTTTGTCAAGTTTGGAGCGTTAAGGTTTGATTGTTGTTTTACTTCGACGACAGTTTCATTACTTGTTCGTTCACCCTAACGACACCCTTTGACGGCCAGGACATAAATCCCTCATTGTTGTTCAGGCATATCTATCTCTCATTTTGAAAATTAAACCATATTGCAAGTGGCCAGTGTAAAGCGGCTACTCTTAGCCAAATAACGGGATTGTCTGGCACTCCTATAACACACCAAACTTGAAAGTGCATTTTAATGTTTCTTAATAAGTTAATTCGTTTTAAAAATTACCAAGAATTGTTAGCCTAAGTACATGACAACTTTGAAATAGTAATATATCGCTATTACTGAATACCATAGCAACCTATACCAACACACTTCTACATAAAAACATCTATCATAAGCTTAATAAAGCCTCACATACCACCACATAAATAAGTACGTTAACAGTCTCTACCAGAAGATGTATAATATAGAACATAGATTCAATTAAAATATGCTCAGCTCTTCAAATGTCATATCAACATACGATCACTACCAGAAGATGTATAATACAGAACATAGACTCCATCAACATATGCTCAGCTCTTTAAATGTCATATTAACATACGATCTCTACCAGAAGATGTATAATACAGAACATAGACTCCATCAAAATATGCTCAGCTCTTCAAATGTCATATCAACATACGATCTCTACCAGAAGATGTATAATACAGAACAGAGACTCCATCAACATATGCTCAGCTCTTCAAATGTCATATCAACATACGATCTCTACCAGATGACGTAAAATACAGAACAGAGACTCCATCAAAATATGCTCAGCTCTTCAAATGTCATATCAACGTACGATCTCTACCAGAAGATGTATAATACAGAACAGAAACTCCATCAACATATGCTCACAATAACCCTAACACTGGGAACCGTAACATACACAATTAAACGACCATAAATAGACTCTGAAACAAAGTCTACCAACTAAAGAACTTCCTAACATAACAAAATACTCACCTTAAGTACAACTACAGTCACAGAAAATACATTTCACAGTCTACCAGGTGGTAAAAAAGAAGAATCCATAACAAAAATAAAGTTAATAGTCAAGAAAGCCACGAAATCTAAACACCATTATAATACCATCCTACCAAAGAAACTTCGGCCAGAAACTTGAATAAAGACAACATTAATATAACTTTTCTAGCAATCAAAAGGAAAGCTACAGTAATCACTGATCAAACTTGAAACTGTAGTCGAAAATGTCCACTTTACGAAGACTATACAACTACTAACACAAAGAATGAAGTTAACCAACTCCCAACTGATCAAACTTGAAACTGTAGCCGAAAATGTCCACTTTACGAAGACTATACAACTACTAACACAAAGAATGAAGTTAACCAACTCCTAACTGATCATACTTGAAACTGTAGCCGAAAATGTCCACTTTATGAAGACTATACAACTACTAACACAAAGAATGAAGTTAACCAATACCTAACTGATCATACTTGAAACTGTAGCCGAAAATGTCCACTTTACGAAGACTATACAACTACTAACACAAAGAATGAAGTTAACCAACTCCCAAAGAAACATCAGACAGAACTTTAAACAGAAACAGTCAAACAGTTAGCAGTACACAAACAATATCCACCCTCTCCACCGATAGTTAGTTGCATAGATTCATCTCACCTCTTATTAACTGGATATCTGGTAGATATAAAATCACCATTAACAGGTACATATCTTCACGTGTGTAAAAGTCGGCTCACTTTGTAGAGATTAGTATAGAAACCACGATAGCCACACCGAGCACAATGATAAGCTTTGACGTACCCAACCTCTTCATTGGTGTACCAACCCCCTGACACACCACACCTACTCCACAGCGTGAAAATGATAGAATGTTTAAGGAACGTACTCAATTAACAATCATCACAACAGAACTCACAACCTTCGGTCTCAACACAACAGAACTCACAACCTTCGGTCTCAAAACAGCCTACTTCTACCTTGAAGATAAATACTACCAACTACAAGCGGACCTAGTTAGCACCAGTAGTCAGAACATGATAAATATTACCAACTTCAATAAGGCCTAGTTATCCCTAATAGTCAGAACAAGATAAATAGTACCAACTACAAGAAGGCCTAGTTATCCCTAATAGTCAGAAGAAGATAAGTACTACCAACTACAAGCGGAACTAGTTAGCACCAATAGTCAGAACATGATAAACACTACTAACTACAGGAAGGCCTACTTATCACCAGTAGTCAGAACAAGATAAATGATACCAACTTCAAGAAGGCCTAGTTATCCCTAGTAGTCAGAACAAGATAAGTACTACAAACTACAAGAAGGCCTAGTTATCCCTAATAGTCAGAACAAGAAAAATAGTACCAACTACAAGAAGGTCTAGTTACCACAAGTAGTCAGAACAAGATAAATATTACCAACTACAAAAAGGCCTAGTTATCACCAGCAGTCAGAAAAAGATAAATGCTACCAACTACAAGAAGACCTATTTATCACCAATAGTCAGAATAATATAAATACTACCAACTACAAGAAGGCCTAGTTATCATCAGTGGTCAGAACATTTCGAAATTAAAGCTCTCAAAACAGCTGCTCTACGTTCCAATATTTGGCTTGAATATGTTGCTGATGTATTCTTAATTTGATCACAAACTACAGACAAGATTCAATAATTCATTAACCTCTAAAAGAGACAACAATGTAGTTCACAGTAAGAAATATAACAATCTTCTTCCTTGACTTCCTGGGCATAATTGTTACTAAAGCACACAACTCATAAATCAATAAATGCAGATAAATATCTCGACTATAGATCAAGCCATCCCAAAAGTGTAATGACAGGCGTCTTAGAGTGCCGGATTGCAAGGATGAAGAGGGTTTGTAATACCGAAGAATCCGAGAAAACGGATAATGCGAAAATTTTAATTTAGAAGATCCAGGATCGAATTCCAGCCACTACCAACAGAGAAAATAATCCTTCTCAGGATTTTGCTGAGAATGGCAGCAGATTATTAGCAGACACGTAGTATAAAACCTAATTGTAAAACTTAAATAATATAAAGCTCTTAATTTATAACTAGATGTAGGTGATCTTATAGGTTGTAACCATAACAATGATAAACTTAGTTATTTGTTTAAATATTTTTGGTAGGTTCCAAGTCTTATCGTGCAGTTGTCAAACTGTCTTGATTAATAATACATTAAAAAAACAGCAGACAGGATAAACATAAGAATGAGCCTGATGAGTTACACCTGAGTAATAGGAAGGGTTTCACATTAAAACTGCAATAAGATACACCTGAGTAATAGGACTTTCACAGTATGAGTGCGATAAGTTATACCAGGGTAAAAGAACGGGTTTCATATTAAGAGTTCGATAAGTTATACCAGGGTGAAATAACGTGTTTCACACAATGAGTTCGATAAGTCATACCAGGGTAAAATAACGTGTTTCACACAATGAGTGCGATAAGTTATACCAGGGTAAAAGAACGTATTTTACACAATGAGTTCGATAAGTTATACCAGGGTAAAATAACGTATTTCACACAATGAGTTCGATAAGTTATACCAGGGTGAAATAACGTGTTTCACACAATGAGTTCGATAAGTCATACCAGGGTAAAATAACGTGTTTCACAGTATGAGTGCGATAAGTCATACCAGGGTAAAATAACGTGTTTCACAGTAT
>NW_013672928.1:20793-24305 GCF_000517525.1 Limulus polyphemus | reverse complement strand
GTTTCACAGTATGAGTGCGATAAGGAACTTATCGAACTCATACTGTGAAACACGTTATTTTACCCTGGTATGACTTATCGAACTCATTGTGTGAAACACGTTATTTCACCCTGGTATAACTTATCGCACTCATTGTGTGAAATACGTTATTTCACCCTGGTATAACTTATCGCACTCATACTGTGAAAGACGTTCTTTTACCTGGTATAACTTATCGAACTCATTGTGTGAAATACGTTATTTTACCCTGGTATAACTTATCGAACTCATTGTGTAAAATACGTTCTTTTACCCTGGTATAAATACCAGGGTAAAAGAACGTGTTTCACTGTAAAGCAGCTACGAACGCCAATAGTACAGTAGTATGATATAAAAAGAAACAAAAAAGAAGAAATAATTACTATCGTCAAAATGTCTCTAGAATGATTTAGCTTTCATAGAATACTTGACCTTCTTTACTCGTTGTGTCAATAAAAGGGAATTTAACATTTGTATAAGACCAGAGAAAGTATGCCCTTATCAACCAAACATGTGTGTTAATGTGATAGTAAATACGGATTATAAATCTGTATGTACTATCGTTTCGTGTCTGTCTGTGACAGTATCCAATGTTCCGACCTCAACATGAAACTTCCCAGCTTTATTTTGTATGTATCAGAGGGATTCTATAAACCCTTACATTATCCACTTTCTCGTCCTGACGAGTTTAACAGCTATTTCAATTTTCATCCTTGATATACGTGTCAGAGGGATTCTATAAACCCTTACATTATCCACTTTCTTGTTCTTGTTCATGGTCACCAACGCCCTGTTTAGATATGGTATGTTTAGATATGGTACATATAGAGAGAGATCTGTAGAAGACCATGGTCACCAACGTCCTGTTTAGATATGGTACATATAGAGAGAGATCTGTAGAAGACCATGGTCACCAACGCCCTGTTTAGATATGGTACATATAGAGAGAGATCTGTAGAAGACCATGGTCACCAACGTCCTGTTTAGGTATGGTATATAGAGAGATAAAAAAAACTGCTGCCAACTCACCATTCAGACAAGGAACCTAACTTAATAAAATTTCATGTGGATGTTTTACAAAGGATAAAATAATTTTGTTGAAACATTTAAAGGTGATACATAGGTTATCTAATAGCACTTGGTAATGCTAGTTTGGTGCAAGGAAAGTTATGCACTTTGATTAATAATATGTATGTGATTATGCAACAAGAACGAAAACGAGCAGAAGATGTTGCCCAAAAAATAACGGCGAAAACATTACAGCTTTTAAAACCTCCATACTTTAAGCTCCTAGGAAAAGCACTTGTACCGTCGTTACAAGTCTTAACCACTCATGAAAAAAGGCGTTACACGTGGAACCAGTAAATACAATGTGTACATAAACCCTCCATACCACAGGATATAGAATAATAAGGATTAGATATAGCATACAAAACATACATTGTGTAGCTAAACCATCCATACGATGGGTTGAAAATAAAATGAATTATATGTATAATACGAAACATACATTTTATACCTTTACCGTCCATACCACGAGATGTCGAATACTAGGTGTTATATGAATCATACATTGGGTCCTTAACTTGTTTTTCACGCAGTTCCTAATTAATAATTTATGGTACTCTTCTATAATCTACTCATGTGGTGTTCACAGATGAGGTCAGCATCAGAATACTATGGCACAGAGAGATGCGCTCATTTGTTGCATTTCACATTCCTTTCAGCTGCTGTACACAGACTCGGGATGCCATCATGATCTTTCAAACTTAACAGGAAACTGAGAGCCAAGTAAACCAAGTTGAAAATATACTCAGCAAAACCAAATCTTTGATTGCCTGATTTTTGGTATTTTCATATAAAACGGAATCAATAGGTAAGTATTATGTCTGCAATTAGGAAGTTCGAGAGGAAATGTATTGCTGAAAATATATCAATTACAGCAGATGAAAAACTGAATCATGTGTACAAACAAAAATACAATATTTATTTAATACTTAACCAGTACATTTATAAATGGATATTTTCCATGTTGTTTGTAACAACGGGCTGCTGGGGCATAAAAGAAGTTAAAGCACGTCTTTCCTCTGTGTTCCATACTAAGTCAGGCCAAAACCCTCTTCCAGCATCATACGATCCTAGATTACCCAAGTAATGACCAACTACGTTCAAAGAGGAACTAACTCCACCACTTTTTACAAACCTCTGTATCTCCCCTTTACTTATGTATACCCATACCCCATGGGAGATATAATACAGAAGCTTGACTAAGAAAGTATAAGTTACATCAAATAACCAAAGTGGTGTGTAAGGTTAGCCCGATGTGAGGGTTAAAGCGAGTTTATGAAACTTATATCATGTGCCCCAAAACGTTAGTGAAATACAGAACAGTTAAATGAAAAATATGGAATAAAAAAGTTGTTGAATATACTTGAATACCAATGTATTCTTCTCTTAATACAGAATGATAAAATGTAACATGGAGTATCCCTTATACTACATCCCATGCTATGGAGGATTTAACCACAAGGCATAGCTTGAACATTACTTGCAGCAAGATGAAGCATGACCTGCTGAATGCATTATTGACATATATAATATCTGGCACCTTAAAGGTCCCTTAGGGGTGCAAGATTATACGTTCTGCTGCCATAATGAGCTATGGATTTGTGTTGGCTAATAGCTCCAGTATTCTAAGGCAGAAGATTATTTAGAATTTGGAAGGCACCTGGTAATGTCACACCAGCATAAACATGGAGAAGTGTTTGTTTGTTTTTCTAGCTGCATTTGCCTTAAAATGGTATGTACATTATCTGCCCCCAGTGGCACAGCGGTATGTCTGCGGACTTACAACGCTAGAATCCGGGTTTTGATACCCGTGGTGAGCAGAGCACAGATATCCCATTGTTTAGCCTTGTGCTTAATTACAAACAAACATACAAACATTATCCATATGCACTACCCACAGGATAAACTTTACATGAAGGGAAGACATTGAGAAAGATTTGTAGGTTCTTCGCAGGGAATTGTGATCGATATAGCTGATCCTCTGCCCAAAACTTAAAAAAAAATAACCAGTATGAGCTTGTCATTATCAATTACTTTTTCCAAGTTCACTAAAGCTTATCTGTTCGTTAACACTTTAGCACAGTTTGCTGTTGATGGATTGGCTTTACAGTGGAGAGGTTTATGTAGATAAAGGAACGAGCTTCAATAACGTGTTGTTTGCAGAATTGTACCATGTTTTTGATGTAGTGAAAATGTATAATTTACCGTATCCTTAACAGACTGACAGTTTGGCTGAATCATCAATACAGAATATCAAATGGATGCTTGCTAAGTTTGTGAACTGACTAGTATGAGCACCTATTGTATGCCATGATGACATGCACTGCAAATGAACAACAACTGAATGACTATTTTTACAAAATTCCAGATATTCGTATTAGTGTAATGTGCTGTTAACACTGCAGTTTACCTTTTGTTCCTGAAAT
>NW_013672928.1:13198-19805 GCF_000517525.1 Limulus polyphemus | reverse complement strand
ACAGACTTCATTAGTTTAATGATGCAGACTTCATTAGTTTAATGATACAGACTTTATCAGTTTAATGATGCAGACTTCATTAGTTTAATGATACAGACTTCATTAGTTTAATGACACCGACTTCATTAGTTTAATGATACAGACTTCATTAGTTTAATGACACAGACTTCATCAGTTTAATGATGCAGACTTCATCAGTTAATGATACAGATTTCATTAGTTTAATGATGCAGACTTCATTAGTTTAATGGACACAGACTTCATTACTTTAATGATACAGACTTCATCAGTTTCATGATACAGACGTCATTAGTTTAATGACACAGACTTCATCAGTTTAATGATGCAGACTTCATCAGTTTAATGATGCAGACTTCATTAGTTTAATGATGCAGACTTCATCAGTTTAATGATACAGACTTCATCAGTTTAATGATGCAGACTTCATCAGTTTAATGATACAGACTTTATCAGTTTAATGATGCAGACTTCATTAGTTTAATGATACATTCTTCATTAGTTTAATGATATAGACTTCATCGATTTGATGATACAGACTTCATCAGTTTCAGACTATTGTGATGACTTAAATAAAAAACTTTTAATTAAAAAATCATATCATATCAAGGAAGAGACCAAAAGATAAAGTAACGTCAGTGAAATGAAAGAATTTATTTTCTGTTAGTAATGCGACTTTCGCCGCGAGAGGAATGTATCATAAAATGGAACGTGACAAGATAAATGATGCAGGAGTAACTTAGTAAACTCACGTTCCTCTGAGTTTCCTGGAAATACTTCTCTTGTCACATACTTTCTTAGCATTCCTTGTCTTGAAAGTTATTTTTATTTCAACAAAATTAGGACCTAGCGTTGAGACTTAATTATTATTATTACTTATTACTGACAGTCGAAACACCTGCTTAGTTTTTACTATCCATACAGGAATTATCCTATTACTAATAGTTACTGACAGTCACGACACCAGCTTAGCTTTATTTTTCATACAGGAGTTCCCCTGTCACTAACTGTTAATTTTTACTGACAGTCATGACACAGCTTAGTTTTACTGTCCTAACAGGAATTAGCCTGTTACTATCATTACTGACAGTCACGACACCAGCTTAGCTTTATTTTTCATATAGGAATTAGCATGTTACTAATTTTTACTGACAGTCGTGACACGGCTTATTTGCAACATTTGTGAGTGTAAGAGCTTATTAACTATTTATGGCTGGAGACGGCTTGAATGGTAACGAAGAAAAACTTTAATATAAGTTTAATATAACAGCAAATGTACAACGTTTCGACAAGGTTTTTGTCATCATCAAGTACAAGTAATTTATAAGTATTTGTTCTTTCAAGAGCAAAGCCACGACCAATAGGGATCGAACTTCGAATTTAATAGTTTATAAGACCTGAAGCTTACCGCCTATGTAATTACAGCTATGTGTGTATTTACTTCCCCTAATATTTGGTGTTTCCTTCTTCTGTTCATTTGTTGCCCGAAACCTTTAAACTAAAAAACAAAACGTAAAACATATTGTCCTATTTTAATGTAGTTAATTCTTGATACTTTGTACGAATCGAAAAATAGCTGATTGACGTTATTTTCAAATTAGATGTTTGTGTTTTGTTAGGCACAAAGCTATACAAGGAGCTATCTGTGCTGTGCCCACCACGGGTATCGATAACCCATTTCTACAGCATTATGAGTCTTCAGACTTACCGCTGAGCCACTGGAGGGGGCCCTTTTAGACGACAACTAAAATATTCTTTGTTTGTTGAACGTTATTGGATATCTGAATTTATGTCACACACCAGTCAACCAATCAACTCAAAACAATGTCTGAAAGACAGGACTACGATTATTGTGTTTATAATAAATTCCACTGAATTAATAATAATTAGTAACAGGCTAATTCCTGCATAAAAATTCAAACTAAGCTGCGTCTTGACTGTCAGTAACAAATGGTAACGGGCTAATTCCCGTATGGACAGGAAAACTAAGCTGTGTCATGACTGTCAGTAAAAATTAGCAATTAGTGACATGATAATTTCTGTATGGAAAATAAAACTGAGCTGGTGTCGTGATTGTCAGTAACAATTAGTAACAGGCTAATCCTCATATGGACAGTAAACTCAGCTGTGTCATGAGTGTCAATAAAAAATAGTAACAGGCTAATTCCTGTATGGAAAATAAAACTAAGCTGGTGTCGTGAGTGTCAGTAATGATTAGTAACAATTACTAACAGGCAAATTCCCGTATGGACAGTAAAACTCTTTGGGATGCTAATGTGAGAGTTAGTAAAATAACAATAGATGTTCGTTTTCTACTTTGGTGAAGTAGGAACTTGTTTAACTAGCTGTTTTATGAAAGAACGGGTATTACATAAATATCCCTGATATCCTCAGAAGGATCCTTTATTATTTGATTTTTTTCGTTTGTGTACAAAAAATGTAAGTTTAAGTTGCAAGGTGTTCTTGGAATTGATTGAGCTATATGTATAATTATTCCCGTTTAATAACTTTACTTGATATAACTAAATATCCGTTTTTTTACCCTTTATCAAATCTTAAGGAGATTCACAACGTAGAAGCCGTGGTAAATATTTATAAGTTATAGATTATGTAAGTAAAATCTATAAATAAATGTTTATGGGGTAACTTCAGTAAGCCAAAAATTCACATTAAATTTCGTTTGGCTACCTTAAGAGAGTCATAGTAAAAATGCTTTGTTATATATAAACAATGTTAAAAGCAGCAAAGAGGAGAAAAAATGGACATAAAGCAAAGCAGTGCAGTGTAAGTGTTGCCTGAATTGTTTTAGATAAAATAAAATTGTAATAAAATCACAGCCATAAATATCAGATCATTATCTTCCTTTTTAAAAGTATTAAACATACTAGATAATTGTTATTAAGACATAATAAAACTTTCCTTCCATACTTATTCTTATTTTACAATGTGTCCACATCTTTTATGATAAAATATCATTAACTCAGATAGCAATATCTTAATTTCTGTAAAATTATTTTAAAGAAGTGACTCGCTAGAATTGTATTCTTCCTATTTTTCTTCTTATCAATTATATTATTGTTACTACTATTATTTCATTCAGTTTTACACGTCTATATGCAAAGTAAGAATCCCTATTTTAAGGTGATTTAGAAATAGATGTTAAGAGGTTTACTGTGGTATCTTAATTTGGTAGTTTTGCTGTCATCTTTAATGTAGAAGGATACAGGTGTGAACAGCAATGCCACAAAGAAAGAAAGAGAAAAGTGTCTAGTGAAAAGGAGAGAAAATTATCGGCTAAACATCAACATCTGCCCAGCACAGACGCATTTGAGACAGAAGCCACAGAGTTAAGAATAGTAATTTCCATTTTCAGGAGAAATGGTTCAATGATTTTTTACCGGCTCCACTACAGCTCTTATTTGAAAGGAGTGTTACGCTTTTATTACACAGAAGCTTTCAGAGACAAAAAAGCCAAAAATGCAGACACTGCATTTGTATCATCGGGATTTAGAAACTGAAAAAAAAAGCCCTAGAAGGGACTGCAAAGCATGTTGATTGTCAATCACATAAGGTAGCGATGGCATGTTCAAGAGACAAGACCAGTAGACACTCAGTTTTCTAGTAGTTTGAAATCACAGCAATAGGAGACAAAAACTTGCCTGTTGAAAATTTTAAACACAGTGCAGTTTTTGGTACGGTTGGCTTTTAGAAATCACAAGGAAAGGGAGGGGAACCTAAGCCAGTTGCTTAAGTTAAGATCAGAGGACGATCCCAAACTCTGTATGTGGTTGATACGTAAGCAGGATTATACCTGCCATAAAATTCAAAACGAGATCCTGGGTTTAATGGGCAACTCCATTGTGAGAGATATTGCAAAGCAAGTTAGTTTTCTACCACAGCTGCAATATTCGGTAATCAATGATGGATCACTAGATATATCTGGCACTGGACAAGAGCCAAATTGTTTCTGCTACTGCTATGTGGATCAGGAACTAATGCTACATGAAGGATTTGTAGGTTTTCTTCAACAACAGGAGATATAATATCTAGGGTTGCCATTAATGTCCTACTGCACCTTAATCTTGTCATCTTCGAGAACAAACATGCTGCAAATATGTCGGGCCAATACTCTAGTGCACAGTCTTTTCTTAGAAAAGGATAGTCACTAGCTTTTTATGTCCATTGTGCTCCTAACAGTGTAAATTTCATTACTTAGGCAGTTTATACAGCCTCTCCTGTGATACGAGATTCTTTGCAGGGGTTCTTGAGTTGGGATGCTTGTTTGAACAATCGGGAAAATTCGAGTTAATGTTTGAGACAGTAGCAAAGTCTAAAAGTGGATCCTACATTACTTTGAAACCACTGTGTCCCACAAGGTGTTCATAACCCAACCATGCAGTCAGTGGTCAACCAGTACGAGCAGTGTTGCTTAGTTTGGAAGAGATGGCTTCATATAGTGCACCAGATTCAGCAATTAAAGCAAGGGGACTTCTGGAAATATTTAAGAAAGGGAAAACGTCTTAGGACTAGGAGGAAAGAAATTGGAGTACCTGAATATCTCTTTTCAAAAAGAACACAAATAATTGCTGGAATGTGTGTGTTGCAGTGGAGCACACTCGAAGAAGAAAGAACCGAGAAATGCTTTAGCAAAGCATACGATAAAGTAAATGATTAATCAACTCCTTGAATATTCAGATATTTCAAATGCCACACATGAGAAAAATGCCCAAGTGCTTTACTGGCGAAGCTGTTGCACACGCACCAGCATCTCCGTTGGTGTACTATAAGCTGCTAGACACTGTGGTTGTGCAGTTCAGTAATATTTTCGATAGACCTGTAGACTCTTGAAAAATTGGAGAAATTTCTCCTCACAGAAGAGACTCACAATACCCAGAGTTCATCAGGAAGTAATCATATGTGCAGTTAGCCATGTTTATTTCACAATACACCTACACTGAAGCTGCAAAAATCTTGAGAGACATGCTACCTGAAGTCTGTGGTCTTTTAGATCAGGTTGAGGCCCTTGTAAGGTTATTGATAGTTGTCCCTGCCTCCTCTGTTAAAGCTGAGAGGAGTTTTAGTGCTCTTAGAAGGCTGAATTTTGGCTTTGTATTTCTGTGAAACAAAGTCGCCTGAGCAATGTAACCATTTGCCACATTCAAAAAGAAGAATCTCATCACTTAGAAAGGAAAACACTGCCAGCAATTTATTGTTGCAAATGACCAACATTTTTGGATCTTGTGTTTAGAAAAACAAGGGAGTTCTTGTTATCTACTGGTTGTCAAGGGCAATTTTGAAGTTAACTATACAGTAGGTTAAACTATGTGAGAAGAAAAAGATGCCTTATCTGAATTGCATTTTAATATGTTTTCTTCTAAAGGCAAATATAGTTATGCTTCTAAATGTCTTTTTTTTCTTTTTCTTTTGCTATGATGGTTGTGATTATATTACTTGTATAGCGAAACAGGGGGACCATTCTTGATATTGCCATACTGTGTAAATCCAGTTTACAAAATTAATATTTGTATAAGTTGTAGGAAATGAACAATTACTATATAGGTATTTCATCTGCTGGAACAGCCAAGATATACACCATAACAGAGAGGTACAGATAATATATTAAACTTATTTAATACAATGGTTATTTTATTGAAAAACTAAAAGTAACACAGTTTCATTTCTGCATTTTTTCCAAAGGCATTTTAACTGGATAACATTTTCAACTGAAGTTTATGTACTGTATCAATCATTAAACAACAATTTGACTTATTTTATTCTTTTTAAGTATTACTGATGTAAGTGTTATTTGTGTTTCATAAGTTGTAATGATACCTAAATACTGTGCGAAGTGTAATATGGCAAACTGGTTCTGTTAAATGCACGCAACTAGATCTTTGAAGGATTGTAAATGTTGATATAACTGGTATTCAGTGAATGTTTCGCGTTAATATAAGAAAAAACGAAAAAAAAAAACACAGAAAGGAACTCTTTTATTTCTTCTTTTACAGAAAAAATCCAGAGAGAATGGGGCAGAAGGACCAGGATGATGGAGTTTTTTATGACTCGTCACAAAGTCGGCTAGCTTACATTCTGGTGAAGATGAAGAATTCAACTTATGAGAAATGGGAAATCATTGTCAATATCATTGAGAAGTACGGTTTAGTTCTAAAGGGCTTAGACTTTACTTATCTATGAATTGCTAAAACTAACTCAGAAATTTAATAGCTTCAAGATATGATCAAATTTCACCGTATGAATAATACAATATATACTGGTATTATCAGTCTCCATTTCAACGTAAATAATGCAGTACACAATAAGATTCGTTCAGATTATGCACTATTAAATAAACTTCATATTAACATCCATATGTTCGTATTAAGGAAGTCTAAATCACGAAACTAAATCCTCTCATTTATGAAACAAAAAACACGGTAATAAACCACTAACAGAACTGGAAAAATGTACTCAGCAAAGTATTAAACTTCAGTATAACCCACAACAGATTCAGCACACTAAGTTTGTTTGTTACGGATTTCGCGTAAAGCTGCACGAGGGTTATCTGCGCTAGCCGTCCCTAATTTCGCAG
>NW_013672928.1:7114-12971 GCF_000517525.1 Limulus polyphemus | reverse complement strand
TCTTTTACCGACGAATAGTGGGATTGACCGTCACATTATAACGCCCCCACGGCTGAAAGGGCGAGCATGTTTGGTGGGACAGGGATTCGAACCCGCAGATTGCGAGTCGAGCTCCCTAACCACCTGGCCATGTCGGGCCTGCACACTAAGTATAACAGCAAACACAGAACATTGAACTTGTAGCTTGCCAGAAGAAGAAGAAAAAAATCAGAATCAAAATAAAATCAACAATCCAAAAACTCGTGAAATGTAAACCATACTGCATGAAAGTTGCCTTTGGGAATCTAAAGAAAAATAAAACTGTAATAATTCCATCAGCAAAGGCAGTGCCACAGTAATCAAAGGCAATACCATAGTAATCCTGCAAAATGGAGAATATGCCAAGAAGCTCCCTAACTGAAATAAAAATTAACAATTCTTGAAGGTACATCAAAATTACCTTAGGTACAAACAGGTAAACAACTTGCTGAACACCTTCACACTACCTAAAATTCACAAAGAAGACTACTCCCCATTCTAGAGTTAACTGTAGAGATTCATAATGGACGTCTTGGCTAGATATCTTGTAAATATAATATCGCCACTAACTGAAAAATAAAAGAAGAACATTCTCACATCTTAACAACGTAGTCCATTTACAGAAATTATAAAAACAATTGCAATAACTTAAGAGAATACAAGGGTCAGTTTGATGCATTTACCTAATTACTAATAAACAAAATGCTGAAACACTACAGATGCTTTACCAACAGCTTGAAAATAACAGCTCTCTCAAAGAATGTATTCAATTCATAATCTGTATGACGGTAGAACCAACATCCTTCAGCATCAGCACAATTTACTTTCAACAACAAGCCAGATATTCTAAGACCCACGATTTGATTCGAATATGTTGATGACATTTTACAAAAATGTGGTCATGCTTTACAGACCAGAGATTAAGAAACAAAATATTCCACTAAGAATATGCAGGAAGAAAACTGCAGACACCCCCCTCCTTATGTTGAGAACCTCTCTAAAACAGACACACAAACTCCTCCCTTATGTTGAGAACCTCTCTGAAACAGACACACAAACTCCCTCCTTATGTTGAGAACCTCTCTGAAACAGACACACAAACTTCCCCTTATGTTGAGATCCTCTCTGAAACAGACACACAAACTCCCCCTTATGTTGAGAACCTCTCTGAAACAGACACACAAATTCCCCCCTTATGTTGAGAACCTATCTGAAACAGACACACAAATTCCCTCTTATGTTGAGAACCTCTCTGAAACATCCAAATGATATGCAAACAACGTAAGATCACAATTGCTGGAACAGGAAACAATTAACATATAACAATATATATATATTACAGTTCAGTTTAATTCATCCTATTTTTGTCTGTTAACACTTTACTACACTGTGTGCCTGTGCTATTATGCAGGGATGACGCAAATGCCATCCCTACTATTTTGTTTCATTGTTTTTGAATGATTGATAATAGCCATCCCTACTATCTTGTTTCATTGTTTTTGATTGATTGATATTAGCCATCCCTACTATCTTATTTCATTATTTTTGATTGATTGATATTAGCCATCCCTACTATCTTGTTTCATTGTTTTTGATTGATTGATATTAGCCATCCCTACTATCTTGTTTCATTGTTTTTGATTGATTGATATTAGCCATCCCTACTACTATCTTGTTTCACTGTTTTTGAATGATTGAACTAGCCATCCCTACTATCTTGTTTCATTGTTTTTGAATGATTGATTATAGCCATCCCTACTATCTTGTTTCACTGTTTTTGAATGATTGATATTAGCCATCCCTACTATCTTGTTTCATTGTTTTTGATTTATTGATATTAGCCATCCCTACATTTACTTCCTTTTTTGAAAAAGTTTATTCTTTAATTCCAAGGGCCGTGGTAGACAGAGTTTTGTGGTCAGCATGCCAATATACTTTACACCAGAATAATGCTATCTGTAAGAAAATCAGTTCAACCCGTGTCTGATTTCAAAGTAGCAATACCAATTTTTTAAGTGTCTTGAGCCTATATAACATTTTTGGGAACAACGCAGTCTTGGAAACAGCTTTAAAACACTTATCAAGTGGCCGAGCACTTAGAATAACACCTACCGGAACTTAGTTGAAAACATACATTACAGAGTCGCGTCACTCATCTAGTCCCATATTGATGCTACAACACGAATGTTCAAGCACTTTTAGTAGGGCCACATGTAGCACTATTTTACTTCTTTCTCTACGTCAACATTTTTTGTTACACGAGACGAAATATATTTAGTTCTGTCTTCACATCTTTTACAAGTCCAGATGTAGGATAAACACATTACTATTGTTATAATAAATATACTGTTTTAAATACTACATAATGACCAGTTTAACTCCGTGATATTAGTGTGTTGCATAATACACTCAGTTTACATTATAACTTTCTGATCAGTGTCAAATATATAATTCACAAAGTAATTAATATATAGCCTAATTCTTGTTTAGCGTTTTTATAATATAACCAAATACTCGTTATAAATGGCTGCTTATTCTCGACCAGTATAAGTTCTTACTAAATCAGCTTAATAATGTAAAATCACCAAATGTAAAAAAAGTGTTTATTATTCTAACTTAACATACGTCACTAGAACTGTTCTATATATATAATTATTCAAACGTTGGAAGTAGCTCATTACCAAAGCTTCAGATATCAAAGTTCAGTTTAATCACCTTGCTGGTTCACTTCGTAGCCACTGAGGCAGTGACCAAATGATTTCGTTACATTTGACATTTATTAATAACTAAGATTTTCAGAGAATATTTCTGTGAAACTGTACTTACCTTCTTCAGAAGGAGGTCGAAGTTTATGATAGCCAACTGGTAAAATATCAGAGAGGCTGTAACCATCTTGACTCACACCATGCGCACTAGATAAAAGATAATCACACTCTTTATGCACTCACATTTGAAAATCTGGTTACACTAACTGTTTTACGCTTTTTGAACAGTTCTGTGAAATTACTAACAAGTGTTAAACATAACTTTAATATAAGAAGTCTCTATAAAAACAGTGAGAAGTTCAGATTTACTTAAATCATATTAAGCACCTTACGGTTAAGAAGATTGCCAAATAACTTGCAATGCATTTTTAAACGAAGCTTGAATTGATAGTAGAATCAAAACTAGTCATATTTATAACGAATTATATGTTTAGTGTTATTTTGATAAAAAATATTAAATAAGATAATAAGAACATCGAAACGGGTTATTTTAGATGAAAGTTTAACATAAATCTGATATTTTACTACTAATCAGATCCATTAACTTTAACACTATCTTTTCTTCTTGTAAGTCGAGAAGGCTGCTTAATTACATGCAGTTCGAATATAACAATTAAATAGCAATAGTTACAACAGTAGCAATATAAAAAACTAAATATTTCAATATAATAAAGTGCTGGTTTGTTTCCGATATTCTACACAAGAGCTAACTGCACTAACCAGGGGTGGATGAAAGATATTTGTCAGGAGTGGATATTCTTCCACCTGATCATCAGGTCTGTGGGTACCTTTGGTTAGCAGTCCATCGAAAGACGGAGGGATGCAGCCCCCAACTTCTCCCTGATCCGTCAGTGTTAGCCGATCCTAATTTTGAACTTATAAGGTAAAGGAAAAGCTAGTCAACAGCACCCACCGTCAACCATTAGGCTGCTCTAATAAAGTAGTGGGATCTAACTGACGCTCTTATAACGCACCTACGCCACCAGTGTTAGTAACTACTTTAGTAACATAATGCTGAAGTTTTTCGTTGTTTTCCTATATACTCGTATTATTCTCTAGAACAAAATTGACCAAAAATTTTGTGTTGTATGTACATAGTTTGGTTGGTGCAGTTGGAATTGAAGAAAATATTACGAAGACAATACAAACGAATTCAATTATTGTTTATACTGGAGTAACAAAACCGTAACTATGACCCCCCAGGTGGCACAGCGGAATGTTTTAGGACTTACAACGCTAGAAACCGGGTTTGGATACCCGTGGTGGGAGGCCACACATAGCTCTTGGTGTAGCTTTGTGCTTAACCACAAACAAATAAACTGTAACTATGCCGAGAATAATAAACAAAGAAGAATGTCTGTAGTGGAAACGTACTGGAAGACAGGGAATGCCCACAGGGAATGCCCAGGCAGATTTTAGAGCAGGGAGGGTGAAATTCACGACTGCCCCACCGAACCACTATTTATCAATTACGTGACAGTTTTGAACAAAACTGGTTTCGTAGATGACTCACCCGGAGCGGGACACCAAACAAAGTGTGCTCAGAAGAAAACAAGATGCTAGTGCCCCAAACACAGTTTTATTTGTGTGTGTGTGTTTTTTCGTAAACAATAGACAATATGACTTTACAAATGTTTCTATCTAATTGAAACAGCTGTATAGTCACTTTTTCTCCACCATGATGGCAGCACTTTCAAGTTTCAGATCCTATTAAAACTTTTTTTTTTAATTTATTTAGTTTCTGTACTGCATATTGGTGTATAGAAGACATTTTAATAAAAGAAATAAATAAATTTATAACACGGTTTGTATTTTAGTGAAACGCTCCTGAAGAAGCTCTAAATCTAAACGTTGAATGTTCAATTAAAGAAAAATAAATTTGGTGTTACAAGGTCGTTTATTTCTAACATTAAAACATTTTAAATGTTTTATACGAATAAGTATAAAAAAAGTGTATATTAATGAAGAAAATGAGCACTATGTAGTAAAGACTTTGATAAAGAATAATTGTGTTAATTCAAAAACTAAGAAGGTATAAAAAATAAAACTGAATACCCGAAAATGTTTAATTTTAAACAAATAAAAATAATGATCGCATTAAGTCTTGTTATAATGTTCAACTTCCGCTAGCTACAACGGTTCCACTTTGGCTTTGGTGTTTCCGTCTTATTTGGTGTTCGTTGTATATTCTTGTTGCGTTAAAACTTTCTTATCCTAGGAACATAAAAAAGATTATACAGCAGCTGGATTACCCATTCCTTGGATGGAAGTTATTTAGAAAAACCTGAACTGAAAAATTTGCTTATGCGAAAAATATCATAATTTTCTTTATTTTACTTTCCATAAACATTGTATTCAATCAATATTAAAACACCTAAATAATATAAACCAGCAATCTAAAACGTGTTGTGATAGGTCTTTTGACTGTAGTTTTTAAACATAAAATATTTTTGAAGCATGTCACCATATTCATACAACTTCAAGGACGTATTGTTGTAGAAAAACAGCTAGTGAATATATTCAATACGCTAAGTTATGATGTTTGCTTCTGTAGTAATTCATTTCAGAGCAGCATATAACGGCAACAAATTAGTTATACTAAGTCTGAATTCCATATTGGTTGAATATCTTAGACGAATGAATTTTATTCGCCCCCCAAGTAAACTTGAAGTCAAAGTTCGAGGTTCCATCCCTGCCGTGGGAACAGCGGAAATAGTTCTTTCCGAAGCTTTAAAAGGAGGGATCACTCATTATCATTCAAATTGCTGCTGCAGTTGGAAATCTATAATTACGAACTTTTGAATGTTGAATTTGAACTTGTTTTAACAACACTTGTAAGCACTGTTATATGACCCAACATGTACCTTCCTACTTAAACCGGAATACTTGTAAGCACTGTTATATGACCCAACATGTACCTTCCTACTTAAACCGGAATACTTGTAAGCACTGTTATATGACCCAACATGTACCTTCCTACTTAAACCGGAATACTTGTAAGCACTGTTATATGACCCAACATGTACCTTCCTACTTAAACCGGAATACTTGTAAGCACTGTTATATGACCCAAC
>NW_013672928.1:4511-7093 GCF_000517525.1 Limulus polyphemus | reverse complement strand
AACATGTACCTTCCTACTTAACCGGAATACTTGTAAGCACTGTTATATGACCCAACATGTACCTTCCTACTTAAACCGGAATACTTGTAAGCACTGTTATATGACCCAACATGTACCTTCCTACTTAAACCGGAATACTTGTAAGCACTGTTATATGACCCAACATGTACCTTCCTACTTAAACCGGATTTTTCATTATGGAATACGTTTTAGAGACATAATTGAATTTTTAAAAGGAGCTCATTTTCGAGTTCACACCGCATTCAAAAATTCACAGGGCCAAACAACAACACCAAATAAGTTTACCGTACAACACCTTCGATGGGTCAGCGGTAAGTGTACGGACATAAAACGCTAAAATTTGGGGTTCGGTTTCTTGTGGTAGACAGAGCGCACATAGTACTCCGTGTAGCTTTGCAGTAAAATAACAGCACCAAAGAAGCTTACCGTACAACAAGGTGAAAAAACATGTATCAACTCAGTTGTACTTATTTATTTGAAATTACCCGCGAATAACGATCTTACGTTTGTACTACACGAAATAACATAGTGTATTAAATCGAAATAGACCTTTGTTTATTTGTTTTTTAATTTAGTGCAAAGCTACACGAGGGCTATCTGCGCTAGCCGTCCCTAATTTTGCAGTGTAAGACTAAAGGGAAGGCACCTAGTCATCACCACCGACCGCCAACTCTTGGGCTACTCTTTTACCAACGAATAGTGGGATTGACCATCACATTATAAAGCCCCCACGGCTGAAAGGGTGAGCATGTTTGGTGGGATTCGAACCCGCGACTTTCAGATTGCGAGTCGAGCGCCCTAACCACCTGGCCATGCCGGGCCTGAAATAGAGCATAAGATAAAAAGAACTTACCAATATTTCATATCCAAGGAGTACGCTAGGGCCCACAGAATCTGTTGAATAACATAAACTGTCAATGAAAGTGAATCTTTCTTTGTTCTTCTTGTCATATTTGTAGCTGTAGATTTTAAATGAATTATGCTATTGAATTAAAAACGAAACAATATTTTCAATGTTTTAATATTTCTTCAGTACGAATCTCGGATCCAAAAAGAAGAAATATTACTCTTCATTCCTAACTTGTAGTTATAATTTCTCGAGTTTGGCTTTACGTCACAAATTCATTTTTCACAGGTGCATAAAAGTTCAATCTAGTTTCAACTCATATCTTCTATCATTCTTGGCTAGTGACTGTTTTAGATATACATATTTTGTCAGAGATAGACATTGAATTAATGACTTTCTTGCATCGAAACTTGTGTTAATTATCCTTTCTAGGCTGCAGACTTATCAGAAAACAATATTTATCACAGAAAGATATTTATTTTCATACTTTTATCAGTTTACAACTTAATAACAAGTAAGTTTTCTGGATACTATTTTTGTAGCCAACAGAATCCATCACATGTTGGTTGTTTAAGTATGTTTTTCCTAGTTTATAACTCATGTCACAGACGGATATTTGAGCTCCAGACGTTCCCACTTTACAGATTCTGTTATATGTGGGTTTTTTTCCCAACGTTAAGAACTATTTATGAAATCAGTAATTCTCTGAAAACTCCTCTGTTCGTTTCCTTGCTCTCTGTTTCAAACTGCGATACAATTTTTTCATGCGTCTTCATTTCATGCTGTATTCTTGAAGACTAATTTCTGTAAACGATGCTTTTAAACTTTGGCTACCTCCTTCTGAGTAGGTGGAGTTTTTGGATTATCACGCTGGCCAATAGAGAAACGGTAACAATACATGTTCGAAAGGCGTACTATTGCAAGAGCTGCGGTACCTTTTACATATGTAAATAGTCTGTGCAGAAAAGATCGATGAACGACGTACAACTTTAACTTTGTTCATTGATCGTCTCTTACCGTTTTCTATCACAGCATGTAAACCTATTTACTGTAATTTTCAAACGACTCGTATCCAGTCCACTTACATTATAAATATTAAAAGCAAGTGTACAGCGAAGCTGAACAGAATGATGACGGATATCACCAGAATAGTAATTCGACTTCATACATAAATGTCTGTAGACACACTGATGGTTAGTTGCTCATTGACATATAATTTTTACAATTTCTTTTGTGGGATTTGTCTGTGAATGTCAATAATTTATTTAAAAGGAAATAAAACAAAATAATATCAGCATAGCAGTTACAGTTTTAACAATATGCTAAAGGGAAACCTTCATATCAGTAATTTTGTTCCAACTGCCGTGGCGAATCACTATAATCGGTCATTTTGTTGATATATTATAAAATGTAGAAATGACAACACTTCATCTTCGTTTTAATCATGTAAGTTAGGCCCACGTCTGATACATCTAAACATGTTAGCTACACACTTATGCGTGCTGTGTTTATAATGAAAGCGTATCGACACCTTTCAGATTTGGGACAGGGGGGTACTTACAGGTTGTTCTGCCAGGGGTTGCGAATCTGAGAATCTATAGTTCGCGACTCGTTGCATGAAAAATATTCTATCAAAACAGAGTATACTCCAAGAGTTGAGTTGTGTGTGTTACGTATTATAATTTCGAAAGGTCTGAAATTTAGTTAACTGATA
>NW_013672928.1:0-3511 GCF_000517525.1 Limulus polyphemus | reverse complement strand
TAGTCTTCTTTCTAGTCTGGAACTTCTTCGATATATTATCAAGGATCACGATGAGCAAATTGATTACGAGTTGAAGTAGGTATAATTCACTTAACAGGGAGCTAGCTAGTTTTGTCCTTCATTATTTACCAGCCACACACGCCGAGTTTTCCACGATGAATTTATATAATGTTTTCGTAAAAAAAATACTAATGTCTGATGAGAATCCACTGAAGTTAGATGATTTGTAATGTTAGAACTTTGTAAATGCTCCTGGTCAAATATCAAATATCTAAAGCGAACTAATAATAGACATTCTCCTTTGGCGCATCGCGTTGGTTATATTTATAGGCGTATGGAGGCTTTCTAGAAAATTCAGATTACGTAACAATACCAATTTAAGCATTTACGTACATAAATATATTGTTGATTCTTACTGTCGAGAATCTTCTACACCTTTGGAGAATAGGTTGGAGTTTCGCAATACATATTTAACAGTATAAGCTACGTATGTTTCTAAATATAAATTTAATCTAAACAAACGTCGATATTAAAATAAATATATAATAACAAATTCGTTACACGTGCTAGTGATTATCAGACTTTCTTCTAGTATATATTAGTTCAAAATTAATGATAGTTGTGCTTTCGTTTATTAACACCGAACTACCTTAAAGTTTCTAACTCTCAATGATCCAAATATTCAAATCACTAATGTCAGAGTAGCTGTGATTTTTAATATAGCAAACTTCTTGAAGAGCAGGATGCACCGCGTGTGCCTATAGGTGAATCTAGACATCTTTTGTGGATGTTCCTTGCAGGAAATTTACCAAAGGACAAATTCAATAATTCATTACACGAAAACATTTAAGACAGGAACAGTAATGAAACATAAAAACCTTTTCAGCGAGAAGTTCTACCATGTAGGTTTGCCATTGTTTTAATCTTCTTGATGGTTTAAAATATACTGCAGAGTAAGAGTAAGTCTCACTTTAATCTGTGAGAAAAAAACAGATCAATAACGAATGTAAATCCGGTTGTTAGTGAAACAGAAGTGATCTATCATATTAATATAAGAACTGGACAACGTACTGCTTTCTGAAGGTCTTTGTTATCACAGAACTACCTAGTCTTGTACACAATAGAATATCTTAATTCTGTCTACCATGAGAAATCAACCCCCGGAGTTACAAGTTCTCAAACTTACCACTAACCACTGAGGGACACTCTTTGAAGAATCTGAGAGAGTTATTCTGGTGCTTAAAATATTGTTTATCATCCAATAAATTAATTTTGGTCGCCCACGAAATTTAACTTGTGGACAACATGGATTAAGTTTAGAAAAACATAGTAGTTGTCAAACGTACTTTTCTTAATATTTCTAAGAAACCGTACAACAGCAGGTCAAAAGACTATGGATGTCTATTACAAACTAACAAGCACTAGTTTGTTTATAGGAAACAGTTAGAGCCTTTAACAGTCAGTCGTTACTTTTTTGCAAATATTCATGGTTAGATCTTTCCTAATTTACGTTTGCAAGTTTCTACATAAGCCCTAGAAAATAAGTGCTTTATTTCCGTTTACCCTACCGATCCTATGTAAAAATGCCTGACCCTAGAGTTTTTTCAACGCTTCCCAAAAAATTCATCTCCAGACCGACTTAATTAAAAACACCCTTCGATTATGTTTTTTTTATTTTCATTAAAATATTGCACCAATCTGCTACCATATTGTGCAAGGTGAAGGTCATAACAAACCACGTTTCTGATTCGTTAGCTGTCAGTGCTCTCAGCCAATTTTAGCTGAGCTTCCATTCAGGCAATGTCAAACATTTCATCATGGCGGCTGGAATATTGGCTGTCGTCTTTAACGAATGCCCACATATTTCCCTAAAAAAGATAGTGTCACATTTTGTAGGCCTAAACCTAAACCCGCTGAAATTGAAAGTACCATTAGAGCAAAGGATATAGTGACGATATCCAATCAGTCCAATATTCCGCCTACCTGCCCTATTTTCGAGGACGTAAAGAAGATGTAAAAAATATATAAATGCCTAACTACCTACCCTATTTGTTTCAGCATGTAATAGGAAGCGGAGCATTTTATTTCTAGGCTTAACAGTCACGTACCCTTCAATAGTTTTGAATGTAAACACTGAAGACATTTCTAGGGCATCTAAGTCTATCTCGTTTACATGTTCACAGAGATACATGAATATTTGTTTCGTTAAGAATTTGCTTTATAACCTTTATTTAATCCTATTTGTCTGTATGTATATATCTCACACTGATAAGGAAACTTATCAAAAATCGGGTAAGAGCTTTCCTCTAGTCAGAAGTATTTCACCTGCCTCATTTCAGCTTCTGATCAATGGTTTCCTTCCTGTTGCTTTAAAATCGTCCACCTTATTTCACCTTATTTTTATATTTTCCAGCTGCACTTTTTGCAAAATAAAGAATGAACTTATGCTTTTAGGTTACAGCCTGAGAAGAAGTGATGGTTCCCAGTTTTCAATATAGGCTCCAGATTTGTCTCGAATTCTCTTCATCTACAACTCTGCTAATTATCATACAATTTTCATCAGACAATAAATACTTGGTTATGTTCTTTTATACGAGTCAACAGCTACCTATAAATTTGAATGCCTCTACTCTGTGTAGGAAATGTGAGGTCATCAGTGGCATAACTTCAAAAGATGGGCCACTACATTTATTTTCCTATAATTGTAGTTACGATTCGGGCCTTCAGCAATTTCGGAGGCTGTGGGAACTGAAAGTCACTCCTGTAGTTTTCATTAAATACGCTAGCCATAAAACTTATTTTTAGTGAAGACTTTATTGAGGATTGCAAACAATAGTGTGAAAAATGCTGTTATCTTGAGCGCTTACATTTTATTTAGATTATTTATCAAGCTTCTATTAGTAAGTGAGATTAGGAAACAATAAAGCGATTTACAAGGATTTGATAAAACATATTAAAACTAAGTTTCGTGAAAGTGTTTCACAATGTTTAATTAATTTTTGTCAGAACTGAGCGGTATACGACTCTTAAAATATAGTAGCCTTCAAGTAGCCTTAAAGTAGCCTTCAATCTTCATATCAGAAATGGTATGATATAGTCGCCCTGTTATTCAGCACTAAAAGTCATCATATCTGGACGTGGAAAGAAATACACTGTGTTTTTAACCTGATCCCACTTTACGTGACACAAGTTATTGATCAGCTCGTAGAGGGTCTCTGTGTGTGTGTGTGTGTCTTAAATTGAGCTTTTCAATGATTCGCACTCTGTGGTAATTTACCAAAGTATTCAAGACAGCGAAGAGTATTTAGCATTTATTAACGTCATAACGTTATTATTTGTACGAGTTACTTTATGATTTTTAACATGACGAGATAAAGGTATATTGAGAAAGGTTTCGTTCTGTCCGAAGTGACGATAAGACAACAACTAACATCGGTCTCGTACTCATACGCACAGTATTTAATTATGATGTAGACTAGTAGTTACTTCATTAAACTCGGCATGAACGATT
>NW_013672927.1:41900-43560 GCF_000517525.1 Limulus polyphemus | reverse complement strand
AATGAGAATAGCTGTGGTTTAAGAGAGAGTTTCATGTAAACCTAGTGGGTTTAATACAGTGAGAATAGCTGTGCTTTAAGAGAGAGTTTCATGTAAACCTAGTGGGTTTAATACAGTGAGAATAGCTGTGGTTTAAGAGAGAGAGTTTCATGGTTTTATTTATTACATCCCATACCTTCTGTTGTCTGTTTAACCTTGACGTTGAAATCTTAATCTAGTAACACGTAATCCTATTTAGCCTACTGTGAAACACGTGTCTCTCATATCATGATATTTACACTTGCTGAGGCCACCAGGTGAGAACATTCTTCAGACAAGCAAATGAATATCCATATATAAATTAATACAACTTTTTTGATAACACCCAGGCTAATCGGGAGGTGAGAACCTGGTAATGAGTCGAGAAGTCAGCTTGAAACATTTACAACATATTAATGAAGAATCCTGTGTCTGTTTTTTTAGCCACTCCTTAACATAATAAGACTTTAATACAACATGTGTATGCTTGAGTTCTTCTAGTCATTTCAATGAAAACTGTAGTGTTTAATTGTTTGATAAGAGACTTTTATATTCCAGCAAATTCCCTACAAATTACATGTTAGTGTATCTAGAAACCTGCCTCTGATGAATGATAGTTACCTTTTGTGATATGTCTTAATCTTAGAACGGCTTCCTGATAATCTTTATATATTGTATACGGATTACTGTGAATTTGTGTTTATCCTTGCATTCTGAAGTCTGTTTGTCGGTTGTTTACAAAAAAACATGCTTTGTATGCGTAGTACTTTGCCTTTTTATTCTATTGAAATGTAGATTTACATTATTTTGGAACTTCTTTGTACAGAGTATAGATTAATGTTAAGAGCCTTGTTTAAAGAAAATTGAAGTAATAAATGTAAAAGATCCACTAATAGATCTTCCAACCGATATCTGAGATGATCATGTTTTTAAAGAATTATTTGGATCGTTATGTATATTTTTAGAATTTTATATGTAACTAACATTGTGAAAGATATCTGTGGGCTTGGTTTGGTGTTTATGCTTCATTAAGGTGTTTAACACGTGTAACTAAGCTGTAGAGAAACTCACAAATATTGTAGTATGCTGGTAGAATTATGGTGAAAATTACATGATGTTATCAAATGTAGTTAGTACAATAAACAATACAGACATTTTGGATTATACAATATTAAAGCTAGCTATCTTAAAAGAGTTTTTTTGTTTTGTTTTTTTTTCATTTGTTCTTATTAAGCAGCTGCAATGCCACCTGGTGTATGTTCATACAATCTTTGGAATTTAGAGTGATTCTGCTTTTCTACTCATAAATTCTGTTGGTTTAAGTATCTTATTCAAGAACCTGGTTTTAAAAAAAAAACATTAACTTTTACAGCCTTATCATAAACTATGTCTTTGTATTGAAGTGAGATATTCTGAAGTGTATATCTTATGTTATTTTAAATTATAAGACTTGTATGAAAACATAGATATATAGACTTTGAATACTACATGAAAGTAAAAAAATGTTCCTTTCTCGGAAACAAGTATACAAATTTATGTAACAATTTCTTTAAACAGGACAACCTAGAAACTTGACAGTGTCACTTGTATAAACAGAACAGGACAATCTAGAAACTTGACAGTGTCACTTGTATAAACAGAA
>NW_013672927.1:38579-41435 GCF_000517525.1 Limulus polyphemus | reverse complement strand
ATAAACAGAGATACTACTGATGTACTGAAACAGGACAACCTAGAAACTGGACAGTGTCACTTGTATAAACAGAACTACTACTGATGTACTGAAACAGGACAACCTAGAAACTGGACAGTGTCACTTGTATAAACAGAAATACTACTGATGTACTGAAACAGGACAACCTAGAAACTGGACAGTGTCACTTGTATAAACAGAACTACTACTGACATACTGAAACAGGACAACCTAGACACTGGAACAGGACAATCTAGAAACTGGACAGTGTCACTTGTATAAACAGAACTACTACTGATGAAAGCAAACTGTTGGTTCATGGTTTATTGTTGATGTAGTTTTTAAATATACAAGCTCTCTGTTAATTTCTGAAGCACAGGAAACAATGCTAGCCTGTTTGTAACACAAGATGTCACTGGGCATTAGGAATTTGTCATTCTGCAATAAATTTTAGAACTCTTTAGTGATATGTATTTTCTTTGTCTCTCAGCTGCTTCTGGACACTGGGAAAGTTGTGTTTCAAGTGTTTAAAAGACTCCAGAACAGAAATTTACATAACATTAACACTTTTCATAAAACCCACTATTATCAAACTGTGTATAACAAAATTAGCTTCAAAATATTACATACTGCAAAAACTTCACACGTGGAATGATTGTAAAACAACACTGTTAACACTGATTGTAAAACAACACTGTTAACACGCTAAATAAGTTTTTAGGACATAGTTTTAATTTTTAAACGTCCCCGAATATAAATATTAATGAAAGTCACGGTGTAAAACAGACACACACTAGAACATTAACTACAGATTAAACACAAAACTAAGTACAATAATGCCAGTATGAACACAGAAAACAACTATAACACATTAACTATGGATTACACACAAACTATAGCACATTAACTATAGATTACACACAAACTATAGCACATTAACTATAGATTACACACAAACTATAGCACGTTAACTATAGATTACACACAAACTATAGCACGTTAACTATAGATTACACACAAACTATAGTACATTAACAATAGATTACACACAAACTATAACACATTAACTATAGATTACACACAAACTATAGTACATTAACTATAGATTACACACAAACTATAGCACATTACCTATACATTACACACAAACTATAGATTGCACATTAACTATAGATTAGACACAAACTATAGCACATTTAACATAGATTATACACAAACTATAGCACATTAAACATAGATTAACACAAACTATAGCACAATAATGTGAACACAGAAAACTATAACACATTAACTATAGATTACACATGGATCTAATACACATCAATAGTGGTATAAACAACATTATACAACAGTGAACACTAAGTATAGAATCAACAAAGATTATAACTAGACCACTTAATGTGACTTGAGTTACAATATGTATTGTTTGTGTGATGATGCATCACAATAATTTTAACATATCCTTATTTACCGGCTCTATACATATTTCCAGTGAGAAAAATATAATAGCATCTCAACCACACACCACTACAGCCTTTTTAATTAATACATGGTGTCGACTGGGAACGAACCATACTGGAAATCCACATGGGGGGGTCAGTATAGAACTATTAATTAAAACTGTTGTATGCGTCATGGTGATGTAATATCAGAAACAAAGTTATCAAAGACAAACATAGCTTACTGTAAAATTGGCAATATACTGTAATAACGTTGTTTTACCGTAAACATCAAGTACTAACTTAAAAAAAAAAAATCAGAGGATGTGGAAATCATATCTTCAGACAAGATTGATGACTTTTGTGTTCCAATCATCTTTAAATAAAAATTGAAACGTGGTTTGTTTTTTTACACGTTGATAACACACAACAGATTACTTGTACTTAATAAATAACACAACAATACAGAAACATTACAGACTGATACGTTACGCTGCTTTACACGTAGTTGAATTATTATGCTTTTATATAAAAAGTATTACAGATTATATGCATACATATCCTGTGGATTACAAAGTGGACAAAAAAAAATAAACGTTTGTAATTAAGATTAACGTTTAAACTAGACAACGTGAAGTGTACGTAATAGTGGCTTACCCACGAAGCTCATAAAATCATCTATGTATGGATACAGGCCTAACTTTTTATAATATACACAATGCTTGATCTTCAGCACGTTTTCCGGGAATGTCGTTTCTCTTTAAATAATATAGAATTTATTTTACTTGAATGTTTTTTTTTTTTAAATTCACTTGCTTCTTGCATCATTGTCAATATAAATAAACTTTTTACAAAACTGGAATATGCATCTTGTAAACAGCTTTATTGTCGTTTAATTTACTTTGAAACATTAGTACAATTTAATTGTAGACTCTGTTAATATTAAACATCAACATGCTAGAGTGTTTGAAATAATTTTGACAATGTTCATTGACTCCAATTGACATTTAGATAAACTCTGTGACAGATAAAAAAAAATGATAAAATGTTTAGAATATCTTATCCAAACAAAATGACTGAAGTTATTAATGTATTGTATAATTTGAGGGCATTTTGGAACTATTATTAAATAATGCATTACAAAATACAAACACTTATCATCACGATAACAGTGACTGAAAACTTTATAACCTTGTATATCTGTACGTCCATTGCGTGATCACATGACCCTCAAGGGTTCTACTGCAAACTGCTCTAGCTCCTGATATAATGAATTAAGACTCGGACATTCCATGACCTTTGATCTAAGTTCTTCAAACCTCGATAGAAAAGACTAGTCATTATGTGCTCCAACCTTGATAGTTATGTCACGTTTACAATTATAAAAATGTTTTTTTTAATGAGTTTGTGCTTCCCA
>NW_013672927.1:33966-37911 GCF_000517525.1 Limulus polyphemus | reverse complement strand
ATCACTTAGAATAAAGAGTAAAATTATCATCAATAGGTTGACTAATTATTAATAATGTTTAACTAATATTTATAATTGTCAATAATTGGAATATTCGTACATTATTCGTCAAAAACCAAGCAAATTTAAAACAATAATTATAGTCAAACAAATGATCTTTCTTTTCCAATTTATAACATTTGTATTTCATGCATCTGTTACGGCAAATGTGTACTATTTAAATATAGTTTATAAAAATAGTTTAAATATAGTATAAATATGGTAATGCCATCTGTTGTGCTGAAATATAAGAATATCTCAATGCCAGAAGTGGTGATTGAGGTTTATGAAATGTGGCGCCATCTATCAACTGGCACCATAAACAAACACCCATAATAATATTTCACACTTTGGGTATTCAAGATCCGAACACTTTTCATTCTGTTAGACTATAGAAGTATCAGACATTTTAATAAAATGCTCTGGTGTAATTTTTTTCGATATTTAATAAATCATTTTATAATATTTTGGATACTCTAATTGTCTTTGTGAATACAAAGGTACAATAAAATATAATTGTGTTTATATAAACATGTATATAATAGTAATAAATATATGAAATTAATAACAGTAAATCTATATTTTGTGTGGGCTAAGACTAATGAAAGTTTTTGAAGATGTTGCAAATATAAGAAAGGATAATCACATTCAGCTTATGCTATGCCCAGAAAAATGCATAGCTATAAAACAGTACAAATTTTAAACTAAATAGTGAATAGGTCAGGCTAGTTTTAGAATGAGTTTAAGTGTCGACTTTAGCCTAGGATTTACCTAGTACTTGTAAATATATATATGTATAGGTTGTAAATTATGATTTTGTAACAAAGAGGACGAAAGCGTGTAGGTATAAAATAAAAACTGTGTGTAATTGTATGAAGAAAAATATTATTTCAATCTATAGTATAAGTTCGAGAGAAAAATAAGTTGATGCTTTGGGTCCAAAAAAGAATTATGTTATTTACTTATGCTTAAGATAAACGTCTGAAAAGTTATAATTGACCAGCCTGAGATGCATTTTCCTGGTAGATGGATTTAGAAAGCTCAAATCAGTTTCAAACTAACATTTGTATGTTCTGAAATTTGAAGAGGAAAAGTCTTATTCATTCGTCTACTTCTGTATTTAATAAAGGTTAAACACTTTGTTTATATAGATATTCTATAAGTTATTTAAAATTCGGTAACACAACTATTATAATCAAAAAGGCAGAATTAGAATTTCGCGCAAAGCTACACGAGGACTATTCTGCGCTAGTAGTTACTAATTTAACAGTGAAAGACTAGAGAGAAGGCAGCTAGTCATCACCATCTACCGCCAACTCTTGGGTTACTCTTTTACCAACGAATAGTGGGATTGAGCATAACATTATAACGCCCCCACGGCTGAAAGGGCGAGCATGTTTAGTTAGACGAAGATTTGAGCTCGCGACCCTCAGATTGCGAGTCGAGCGTTCTAACCCTCTGGCCATGCGGGGCAAAAAATGCACAGACCAATGCTGCTAACTGCTTGAGTAATAACTTAAGTAATAACTGCTTAAGTAATAATAATAGCAACGAATATTGTCCACTAATAATGTGTGATAAAAAACAAACTTATCCCTGAAATATAATTTCACATTCAACACAATGATAAACTAATTAGTAATTAATCATACTTGGTGATAATTAATATATAAAGTAATTTAGTTCAATTTAGGAACACACAATATTTATTTAAAACCAATCAAACTATATACAGGACATAAGTTTACAGATAAAAATTAAATTAATAACTTAAGCTGAACAAGATAACAGCTTTCAATGCCACGGTTTTAACTTAATTTCCTTTTATTAAATATATAACCTGGTGGTTAGGATGCTCGACCATTGTGCCGAAAATGCTCCCTCTTTCACTCGTGAGGCCGTTGTAATGTGATTATCAATCCAACTATATATTGGGAAAAAGATATCCAGATAGATGGATAATCGAATAGTTATAAAACGATCATGTCGACAAGTGTAGTCGAGACTTCCTTCTGTCAGTTATATTATCTACTTCTTTAAACTATTACCAGTGCTATGATTTGATAGGTGTCAGTGCGGCTCAACCTGTCTAAAAACAAATACTACCAGACGTGGAACAATTCAAGTTCCATTGGTATTTAGTTTTCAGTGACACTTTATGCGACACATGAGCTGAACGGCTAAGCAAAAGGCCGTCTTTAAATTACAGCTGCTGACCTATGGGAGGGATAGCAACTAATCAGCAGTAATCGCTGACTACACGGCTACTCTTAACAGAATAGTGGGATTGATTATCACAGTTATATCGACCAGAAAGCTGAAAGCACGGAGTGTATTCATTGTCATTTTGCTTCTAACTTTTTTTTTTCACCTTTCGATTTTCAAAACAGCACATAACAACCACATCATTTTAAATCGCTAAATGGTGAGCCAAAACAGACTTGAGAAATTCATAAACTATACCATGCCCACCTTCCCCGATCTCAAAAGAGTGGTAGCAAAGAAATAAAACAAAATGACTTAACTGAGCCATACCAAAGAAAATTCGTAACCTATCTATTATTCGTGATTATTAAAGTATACGTCGAAGGCTGTAGTCGTCTCTTTATTATCATTTGTTTTTGTGTACCTTACATTTCAGTTAGGTTTTCGAGGCATCATTAAATATATCACTAGCAAATAGAAAAGCTCGTTTATTTTTGATAGGGTTAGATCCGATGTTACTTAAATATATCAAAATACTTTTTTTTTATTCTGGAAGATTAGTTTTATATATTAATTTGAAAATTATTGATTTCTGGTTATTTTATTTAAATTAATTCAACATAATTGTAAAACCATTTTTTTGTATATAATCTGTCTAAAGCAATTCTGAAGATAAACGGCACAGGAAGATATTAAATTTGTTTAATCTTACGTCCCGTATGCTTAATGTGTAGAGGGCAGCGCGGTCTTTTGCTGTCTGGTCTGTAATGCTTGGAACCGGAGTGTCATTTAAAGATTCAGACTAAAGATAGTTTGTTGAAAATTTTAATAATACTGCTCGAAAAAACAAACAAACCTTTCTAAAAGTAATTTGCATTCATTTTTATTATCCTTGTCCATAAATTAGAATGAAGATACTTCTTTTAAAGAAATTTTCAAATGAATTTCTGTATGTTACTGTTAGTTTAACTTACGTTTAACCATATAACATTATAAATATAATGATAAATTATACTTGTAAGTTATAGTACTAGCCTAATAGGCCTACGCTTATATATTATACTATTAGTTATTCAGTTACCATTGGTTGAGGAGTATAGTAACAGTAATAATACTATACTGTTATGCTAGACTTAAAAGTAACATGGTTAACTTTGGGCGTAGCTAGACCGAAATTTGAAAAGCAAGAATTTTGTAAACACTATCTCTGTTCATTTCATTATTATTCATAAAAATTCATTTGCAAAGGAAAAGAAGGTTCCATTTTGTCTATCTACTGTGCTCAAGGTTATCCAGTACCTTCCCACTCCAAACTACTTTTTAAAAAAAAACTTTTTTCACTTTCAGTATCTAAATCATATCTTAAATACATTGCCGTAAGTGGAGTTATGTCTTACTTTTATATTAAACTTGTGTCCTCTAGTTTTACTGCAATCTACATTTAAAACTTCCAAGTATCTTACAGAGTTATAAACTAATCTTTTAGTTCAATTGTTAAGAGTAATGATTCTCCATCTCTTTGTTGAAATATAAGTTTTAAATGCTGAGAGGTGTTTGTGAGAAATAACAAATTGACTTGAATAATATACTTTTGGATCTGTTTGTTTCTTCTGTTGAATTTTCGCGTAAAGATACTCGAGTGTTATCTGTTCTATCCGCTCCTAATTTTGAAGGGATAGATTAGCTGATCTATACCACCCT
>NW_013672927.1:31522-32966 GCF_000517525.1 Limulus polyphemus | reverse complement strand
TAATGGATTCATATAAAGAAATTACCATTCCTGACTCTCGAGCCAAACTGGATTTCACAAATGTAAAGCAGATTGTTTGTAAGTAATTCAAAGAAATCAATAAGGAACTGACAAATGTCAAGAAAGCCATCAAATCCAGAGCCTGAATATTTGAATTCACCATACATGATTAAAGTGTTTGTAAAGATAAAAAAATATTATTTTTGTTTGGAGATCTTGATAATTATATCTGATGTAAATACTAAGATTTTGTTGTGTAATACATTTTGTAATTGTGTGACACTAACCAGTTACAGAGAAGTTCAGCTAATATTGTATAGTGCTAGTACTTCTTTAATTAATACAAGTATGTGTCACACTTGAAAAGTTAACATTGCATGAGGTTGGTCACCTTTCTACGTGTAAAATTCGTTGTTGGTAGTGAGTGAGTGAGAAACTAGGAAACTTGTTATTTAACCATGTTTACATAAGATGTGATAGAGAGAAGACACCACACCGTATGAAGGTTTCAAAACATAAACTAATGTGTTTTTTAGGAATATTTAATATAACTTTCTTTTTTTTCTTATTATTTGAATATCAAAGGTGAAGTGTAGAATGCCGACAGGTTTTATTTCTCCAAAACCTTAATGTCTAGTTATCATTGTTTGTTAGTTTATTGAAAGATGGCATCAGCCAGCCCCGTTAAGGTAGAAAAAGGATCGGAAGCCACAATTTCGGGACACGAAGAAGCGGAGGCCATAATTAAAAGTATGGAAGGAACGTACCTTCTGGTGGATGTAGGAGCAAACCTCACCAACAAAAAATTTTCCAGGGATCTTGATGCTGTTGTGCAGAGATCAAAAGATGCAGGCAAGATCAGAATACTTTTACTGGAGACTTGTTAATATTGTTTCAAGTGACGAATTTGTTTTTGAAAATATTCTTGATGCTAGAAATCTAGAAACTTTTTGTGCAGGGATCAAAATATATATCATGAAATCATAGGTCCATCATCCTAATTGGTTTCATGACATATATTCTGATCCACAAAAGTACCTACATCCCTCACCCTAGTTTTGGTTTCATGACATATATTCTGATCCACAAAGTACTTACATCCCTCACCCTAGTTTTGGATTTCATGACATATATTCTGATCCACAAAAGTACCTACATCCCTCACCCTAGTTTTGGATTTCATGACATATATTCTGATCCACAAAAGTACCAAAACTAGGGTGAGGGACGTAGGTACTTTTGTGGATCAGAATATATGTCATGAAATCCAAAACTAGGGTGAGGGATGTAGGTACTTTTGTGGATCAGAATATATGTCATGAAATCCAAAACTAGGGTGAGGGATGTAGGTACTTTTGTGGATCAGAATATATGTCATGAAATCAAAATTAGGGTGAGGGATGTAGGTACTTTTGTGGATCAGAATATATGTCATGAAATCAAA
>NW_013672927.1:28941-30561 GCF_000517525.1 Limulus polyphemus | reverse complement strand
TTGTAGCGGTTATTTTCTTATTAAACCCGCTATAGACAGTCCACACTTGATAACTTCTGAAACATCAGACATTTTTGATGGGTATGTACATCTATTTTAGGCATCCATCCACACGATTCCAAGTCATGGGAAGATGAAACAATAGATGTTCTGAAAGAAATCGCTTCCAATCCCGAATGTGTAGCAATAGGAGAATGTGGGCTTGACTTCAATCGTAACTTTTCTCCTCCAGATGTTCAAATTGAGGTGTTTGAAAAGCAGGTAACAGTTGAAAACCATGTTAATGATAAGTTTCTTTGGTGTCTATCAGGTGATTTCAGAACGTTTAGTGCATAACTTTGAAAGTTAACGATTGTTTTTATTTAATGGGATCCATACAATGTACCAGCTGATCTAGTGTATGTATGTATATGTTTAAAAGTATGTTCGTGACGTTAGAAAAATGCAGGTTTTATAAAATTAATTAAAGGACAAAAATACAAAATTATTACTTGAGCACTCTCAAAAGGCGAACCTTTCAAACCATTGTGTGGGATCGTATTTGTGTCTGTAAAAGTATATTTTTATAGAAGCGAAAGCCACAACAGTATATATATATATATATTTCTTGAAGGTTTAATGAATTAATCAGGATGAAAAGTATATTGGGTGAATCTTCTGTATCAGCGAGTAATCTGAATACCGTTGTAAACAGTATTCAGAGTTTAGGTAAGAACTTTGCTGCCAATAGTACAGTTTATTAGGTAAATATTCTCAGTCACTGAATACAGTTTTGTTTCTTCTGTTTTTTCTTAGTAAAAAAAAAAGCGATTTAACAATGTTTAATGCTCTGACGTATCGAATAGATTTTGAACCTCAAAATTTCTCCCAGTAAAGTATATTTCTAGTGACAGAATATTTTTATTTATTGGTTAATATGATTGTAAAATAAGCTGAGCGAGTTATACAATTTAATAATTTATTTAAAACAGTTTTTTTATTTTAAATATTTTCATGACCATTATATCTTCAAAGTTGAGTTTTTAGAAAAGGTTTTATAAACTAAACACAAATTTGAAGTGCTTGTGAAAGATGAAATGTATAGAAGTTAAGATGGTGAGGTAGTGATTTAATTTTGGTGTTATGTTTAGGTTAAGTTGGCATGCGATCTTCAGAAACCTCTCTTTGTTCACGAACGTGAAGCTCACAGTGCCCTGATGAAAGTGTTGGAACGGTACCAAGAACGTCTTCCAAGTACTGTCATGCATTGTTTCACAGGAACTCAACAAGAAGTTAAAAAATATTTAGATATGGGGTTTTACATTGGATTAACAGGTAAAGTTATAAGGTATTTAGATATGGGGTTTTACATTGGATTAACAGGTAAAGTTATAAGGTATTTAGATATGGGGTTTTACATTGGATTAACAGGTAAAGTTATTATAAAGTATTTATATATGGGTTTTTACATTGGATTAACAGGTAAAGTTATTATAAAGTATTTATATATGGGGTTTTACATTGGATTAACAGGTAAAGTTATAAAGTATTTAGATATGGGGTTTTACATTGGATTAACAGGTAAAGTTATAAGGTATTTATATATGGGGTTTTACATTGGATTAACAGGTAAAGTTATAA
>NW_013672927.1:22865-28023 GCF_000517525.1 Limulus polyphemus | reverse complement strand
CAAACTTTAATATTTTCTTCAGAGATATGAAGACTATTGAAATCAAAACATGAATAACATTGTTTAGTTGATACATTGCTTGAATACTTCTTTTAAATAAATGTCATGTTAAAACAAAAATTCCTTATAAAATTAAGTACATTATTGTTTATAGGATATTTGTGGAAAGACAAATCTGAAGACGGTGTTCGGAAAATCCTGGAGGAAAGACTAATTCCACTGGACCGTTTACTTGTTGAAACTGATTCTCCTTTCATGTACCCCAACACTCGGGCTTCCAAGCTTCCAATCGACGTGAAGGATGCTCTGTCGGAACGTTCTTTAAGCTTTCTTCATCGTTATTGCACGTTTCAAAGAAACGAGCCGTGCTCCTTGCCAATAAGCGTCGAGATGATTGCTGCCTACCTCAAATTGAAGCCTGATGATGTTGCTCTGAAAACAACTTATACTGCCTTAAAGGTGTTTGGACTGAATTAGCTTAGATGAAAATAAAGGTGTCTTATTTGCATGTTTGCATGAAAAGTTATCTGCTTATAATTTTTACTTTATAATTAATGTAAATGAAATATTATGTTTAAGAGACACCTAGAAAAATAAGCAAAAAAAAAACAATCGTTGTTATCAAAAAAGTCAGCGCATAAACTGACTGTTAACTGTGCCTTTTTTTATATATAAGTCAAATCTTTAAAGAAATTAAGATATATACACAAGGTGTTGCACACGTATACAGTCTTAAAAGAATGTAGTTAAACGTTGTTCCTTTGACCTTGCTGGTTAGTTTGTGTATATTTTATAAAGATGATGGTATTTTGTGGTAAGATATTTTTTAGAAGATTTTATCAAACGTAGAACAAGAAATTGAGTGATAGTTTCTGGTAAACTAAACGTTTTACATTTTATGTAAAATTGATGGCACACCTACACTGTAAGAGGACGACTTTATTTCACTCATCTACTCAGATTCTATCTAAAAAAGAACAGTACTATTAAATTGACATTAAAACTAATAAAATGTCGAGATTTATTTATTTATTTCTCATTTTTAATAAGAGTAACTTCTGTTGATTGTATTTATTGTGGAGTGTCCCTTTTTTTTAAATTCAATTTTATTTGTTAAACTTACCACCTAGGATAAGTGTGTGTGTGGTGGACCAACATGGGCTAGAACTACCAACAAACTTACCATGGGCTAGAACTACCAACAAAATTACCCGTAGCCCATGGGCTAGAACTACCAACAAAATTACCCGTAACCCATGGGCTAGAACTACCAACAAAATTACCCGTAGCCCATGGGCTAGAACTACCAACAAAATTACCATGGGCTAGAACTACCAACAAAATTACCCGTAACCCATGGGCTAGAACTACCAACAAAATTACCCGTAGCCCATGGGCTAGAACTACCAACAAACTTACCCGTAGCCCATGGGCTAGAACTACCAACAAACTTACCCGTAGCCCATGGGCTAGAACCACCAACCTACCAAAAAATTCCCCATAGCCCATGTCACATAGGCTAGAAGTTACTAATGGTTATGTTTAGTAAGTTCACCTGCTGTTAGATTATCTTGAATATTCTGATCACAAGTTAGTAATAAAGGTGTTAACAATTAAGAGGTAGCTGCACAGCTTAACATTTTGATAATTAATGCTGCACAGCTTAACATTTTGATAATTTTAGCCGCAGCACATAGAGTGGCTCTGAATTTCTTCAAGTACAAACTTTTAGCTCATAGCTCCGTCATCTCCTGGCCAATTTGAGATATGGTTACAGCCAAGACTATTGAGGATTCCGTTTTGTTTATGAGCTTAGAACAGTTTCTTCCTGTTAGCTTGATCACTCTGATATTTATACCCAATCTGTGGGTTTAGTTATACTATTACACAATAATGTTATAATAAGTATACTACTCTAGGCCTATTTTCTTATATGCTGGACTTCATAAAAACAAACGATACATTCAAACTTTGTAAAATGTTTAGTTTAAATCTAAACTTCCTAATTTTATATAATTTTTAATCATTCCTTTTAATTCGATATATAACAAATTCAATATTTTACAGTCACGTTCAATTGCAGTGCCTAATATATGCTAATATGTGAAGCTTATAAACTGGTTTTTATTCCTGTGTACTAGAAAATACTATGTTTCCAGTATAAATATTGGAGTAACTGGACAATCCAGTGTGTTTTAGATAAGTTATTTGTGGACATGTTTGTGTTCTAGAATTAAATTACGTGTTCTAGCTTTCTACAGAAGCAGTGTTTCATATTTTCGACTTATCTCAGAATGAAGTTAAACATTTCAAAGAATCGAACATGACTAGATCTTTATGTTCTAAGATAGTTTCATGTCGATGTAGAGGAAACACTAAAAAAAAAATATACATTGCGATCTTGATCTATGGCATCACCATGTTTTTATTGATCAATAACAACATATTTGGATTGGTCAGTGTGTTCGTAGATTTAAAGTACACTATGAACCAATTGATCCACACCATTTATCTCGGTGCGTATAATTTCTTGTTTCTTATTAATAATACGGTCAGTTCACCTTAAGTTTTATTCGGTTTAATGCTAGATTTTAAATGTGTGCAAATAGTTTTTTTTTCTTGTATTAAAGATTGGATTTAAGGACCAAAATTAATTAATAAAAATAATTTCCTACTCATCAATATAAACAATCTACTTCAATTTATTAGTAGTTATTGGATAAAATGCTTTTGTTCCTGTTTTCATTGTAAAAATTTTACTTTTTTTACTCGCTTGACGTCTAGCTTTATCCAATCACATTCAAGTATACTTTTGTTCAGGTTTTTTTTATTAGTGGGTAATGTTGATTGTCCAGTGATGGAAATACTTCTTCAGTAAACTGTTCTAGTCTTGCTCTTTTCATGCTTTACATTTTCAAATAACTTTGCATCTATTATTTCTCCATCTGTTGTCATCAGCGTATCTTTGGAAGGGTCCTTCTAGCCACAAACGGTAAATAAGACACAAAACATACATATAATTTGAGCAGTTGTATCTTACTATCTTGCAGTTACAAACTTTAAACCAAGAAAACGTTTTAAAATGAGAATATAAACGGTAACTTTACTAATGTTTTTTTTTGTCATATATAAAACAGGTAATGAAAAAAACATGATAACAAACTTATTGGATAAGAAACAACATCAACAAGATGATCTGATAAAAGATTGTAACGATCCAGTTCAACAATTTTTACATGTAAATTACAATGTAAGTTGTAACCAAGAATATGTGGCCTTACAGCACATGTGCATGTGGTACCTTATGGTCAGTAGGACCACTCTGGAATCCTAACGAATGATGCTAGTTAGAGTACATGTTTTTTACTATTTTTTTAGGAAACTTATAGTAGTATGATCTTAGAGCATTATAAATGTAAGCTTTTTATATGATCTGATGTTGTTAGACTGTATTTTATTAATACTTCAGCTATATTAATGTTTATTAACTTGAAATATGCACGATTGATAAGGTCGGTTTATCTTTAGGTTTGACTTAGTAGCTGGAACTGAAAGTTTTGTCTGTAGATGCTACTTAAGATTTGGTTTGGATATTTATTTTTTTTCTGTGTTATTTGTACATAAAAATGTGGCATCGTATATTGTTTCATTTATACTTGTGTATATAATTACAATACTACATTTTTGTGAGCTAAATGTTTGATATTCTGATGTAGATGTTTGTTGTGTTCATGGCTTTTGTCTGCAGTTCCAGGAAATATGTTATTCAAGTTACGCTTCAATTACCTATTACCTTGTGGTTTATTTCCTTCATTCTGTGGCTAGTAGTCTCTCTTTTTTTGTTGCTCCTCTCTAATCTCGTGACTTTTTCTTAATTTTGTAAACATTTCCATTTGGTCTTCTTATAATTTTTTGCATCATCTCTCTAATTTTCTGTCTTTTTCTTCTTGGTCTTAATTTAATACTTTATCGCTTTCTGCTTGTTCTTCTTTCTACTGTTTCATTATCTCCAGCAAATTTTCAATCTTGTTTCATCCTTATGTTGTTATTTTGAAGTTTAGTCAAAATAATCCCACTTCTTACACCAGTGTTAGAAAGTGTTTAATCTTTTGGGTTATTTTATGAAAATGTAAAATGTAGTCCATATGATGATAGCGAATTAATTTATTTCATCAATAATGTTTTGTTCAGGCCATTATTCACGGGTAGGCCTAACTTCATAAACAGTGTTTGAACAAAAATCCCGAAACTAATATTTGCCTAACTTAAAAATCAACTTACTTACAAAATTTTCTTGCCAATTGAATAACTATCAGTGTCTAACTCACTAACTGATGAATTAGTTTACTAATGAACTCACTCAGCTGGATATGCATACGACATAGTTTTCTCCATACTTCCGGAAACTTCTAGGTTCTACAGCGGTCTACATTTTCATGAAAATTTCTAAACGTTTTATTATTATGTGTTGACAAGTTCCCTCTCGCAAGCAAACATCTAAATTAAAACATTCAAATTTATAGCTCACAGTAGTATAAAAGAAATTTCCAAGAAGTAAATTTGAAAAACAGATAAGTTCTTAATTTCTATTTTTTTTTATATTTTAACTACTATTGCACTGGTTCTGTTAAATGGACATAGAACTGCAACAAAGAAGACTGTATCGTTTCCTGAAAGTGATAGTCTATGAATTTTATGTATATTCTTCTATTGACGTAGCTTTTGATGCTACAACATTAATACAAAAAAATTCATGTTATAAGAAAATACGTACACATTTAAGCTAACAAGTGGCAGCTTGGATATTCTGATAATAAAAGTGAACAGTTTGGTTTTGTTAAAACATTGTAGTGATTGAAATTTCGTTCCCACATCTTAACGACTGGACGTTGGATTGAGAACATTTTACTTCATGAATAAAAGATTGATATACTGAAGGAGTAACTAGATTTTAGAACTTACTATGTAATATGAAAATATTCTAATATTATAGCAGATATCTGTTATACCTTGAAATTCTTTAATATTATGGTTTAAGGTAAAAACTTCCCATAAACAACCCGTGACGAATATGCTGTATCAAGAGTATGCGAAATAATTTATTTTTTTCTGTGACTTCGGGATTTTTAAAGTTGTATCTAACAATAAAATGTATACT
>NW_013672927.1:13961-21938 GCF_000517525.1 Limulus polyphemus | reverse complement strand
TTTACTGCACGACAGGATATAAGCTAAGAAGCTGTTTTAAAACAACAGTGAACCAAGGTTGGTGTTTAACGATTTACTGCACGACAGGATATAAGCTAAGAAGCTGTTTTAAAACAACAGTGAACCAAGGTTGGTGTTTAACGATTTACTGCACGACAGGATATAAGCTAAGAAGCTGTTTTAAAACAACAGTACACCAAGGTTGGTGTTTAACGATATACTGCACGACAGGATATAAGCTAAGAAGCTGTTTTAAAACAACAGTACACCAAGGTTGATGATTAACAATTTACTGCACGACAGGATATAAATATACCAATCATGAGGAAAAGTAATAACTGGGGTACATGAGCTCCTTATATTCATTTTAATTATCATTTTATTTATCATCAAAAGTTGTGGCTGCATCAAGTATTCCATAATGGATAGAGCCGTGTTTTTTGTTTTTTTTATATAATTTATGTCGCTACTTGATGGGACAACGAACTGTTATTGCTGTTCAGGTTCATTGAGAACTGACAGATAATTTCAGAAGTATCCACAAAACACAGATTCAGGAAATATTTTTACGCAGAGAAGAAAATGAACATGGTCAGCATTGAAAAGAAGAGACATAACTGAACAAATAATTTTATTCACAACAATTGTGCGAGTCTTCACACTTATTAGTTTATCGTCTAAGTTCAGAACAAACGTTAAAAGTGCGGTATACCACAATTGAACACTACATATGTGATTATAGGGTAGGAAACTCCCCACTCATATCAATATGTAAAAGTATTTGAATTATCCTATGTTGTTGCTGTTGTTTGTTATTAACCACAAAGCTACACAAAGGGCTATCTGTGCTATGCCCACCACGGGTATCAAAACTCGGTTTCTAGCAGTATAAGTCTGCAGACATACCGCTGTGCCACTGGGGGGGGAGCGAATTATCCTATGAGTTTGCTTGTTTGTAATTAGGCACAAAGCTACACAATGGGCTATCTGTGCTCTGCCCACCACAGGTATCGAAACCCGGATTCTAGTGTTGTAAATCCGCAGACTTATTGTGCCATTGGGGGCTACCCTATGAGATGGGTTTGTTTCTAGTCAGAAGTTTTCAGGTACAGAGCCAAGTTCATACGAATTTTTATCGTGTATGAAACTCTTTCTGAGTAAAAGGTTTAGTAGACGTTTCGATATTCGTTTAAAAGGAAAGTCATACTACATGCTGAAAGCCCTCAAGATAGTTTAGAAAAAATAAATGAATATATTTGACAAAAAGATATAATAATAAATCACATTAGGGTTTGCCCAGGAATTTCACAAAAATACTAAGAGAACATACGGGTTAAAACCATCTTAAAAAGCAGACCTGTCCTTGAAACAACCCTCAAGACCTTCTATCTTAATGGCTAAGGCTACTAAAATATTGATAATAACAAAAAAGTTGATTTTCTGATTGTTAGACAAAATTCAATCCTTTGTTCTTCATATTATTCTTATCATTCTAGTTTGTTTGTAATTAAGCACAAAACTATTATCTGTGCTCTGCCTACCACGGGTATCTAAACCCAGATTCCAGCATTGTAGGTCCATAGACATACCGCTGTGCCACTGGGGGGGGGGGTATTATTCTAGTTTCATAAGCTTACAGAAAAAAACGGCTATGAATATTTTATTCAAATCCAGGCAGACCTACTAAAAATCTCCTGCACAGGTCATAGAACTATTTTTATATTGACTCTGGAAAGAGAAGGAGAGATTTTATTAGTTTTTCATCGCTACCGGCCAAGTTACTCTTCAAAGCCATTCAAAAAATGGCTAAGCATACTGTGCCAAAATCTATGCACAGCTACTAAACAAACTCCCCCGCAGGTCATAGAACTATTTTTATATTGACTCTTGAAAGAGAAGGAGAGATTTTATTAGTTTTTCATCCCATGTTGCATTCGCCCGCGAATGTTAGCCTCTTTAATTTAGAAGAATCAACTTAAACATAGTCCTACAACCTTCACAGAAGTTTGTTTTGTAGCAGTGCATAGATTTTGGCGCAGTATACTAGCCGTTTTTATTGTAGGCTTCAGTACTTGATTGGCTTTGAAGAGAAACTTGGCCAGTAGCGATGAAAAACTAATAAAATCTCTCCTTCTCTTTCAAGAGTCAATATAAAAATAGTTCTATGACCTGTGGGGGAGTTTGTTTAGTAGCTGTGCATAGATTTTGGCACAGTATGCTTAGCCATTTTTTGAATGGTTTTGAAGAGAAACTTGGCCAGTAGCCTCGCCATGCAATTACAACATGGCCAATTTTGACACAAAAAAAAATCGTGAAAAACACAGAAAAATCGAAAACTGTCTATGTCACTGCTGGGGAACTGCAGGAAGGTATCTTTGTACCAAATTCCATATAAGTTGGTTGACATATACATGAATAGTTCACGAAAACCCCAAATTGTACTTTCCTCGCTGAAAAATTGAGTAAAAGACAAACATTCCAAAATTTTCTATACCTCTGTTTGGGACTTGCAAAGAGTATCTTTGTGCCAAATTCCATGTAACTTGGTCGAAACAAGTCTAAGTAATTGACCTCCCAATTATGCTTTTTTTAGCTCTGACCCCTTAAAAAGGTTCAAAATGGACAAACCCAACTTATTTGCATGTCAGTGTGTTGGGTGCAAGAAAATTTAGCTGTGCCAGTTTTTATCTTGATTGCTGTAAGTATTACCGCGCAGGAGCCCAAAATATAAATTTTGTGGTTGCTTGATCTTTGACCCCATAAAATCCTTTAAAAGGCCTAAATGATAAAAAAAAACTAATCAAGTTTCAACTCAATCCGCCGAGAAATGAAAGATTGGCATCGACTGAAAAGTGTTTGGAAGAAAAAAGAAGGAAGAAGAAACAATAGAAAAACAATATATATATATATATGTTTCTTTGCGGAGATATGACTATTTAAGTCATTACTTTGGTAATTTGTGAGAGTCTGTTACACACTTAATGTAAATAGTTTTTTATATCCAGAATGAACACAATAAATACATGTAACTACAATACACACACATATTACGTTCCCGCGTCACGTTGTCCCCCTCTTATATATACCAGACTACCCTATCTAGTAAATACTAGAGCATTCATGAAGGAACAAGATAGTTCTAGAAACTAGAGGGCGCCACACCAGTCACGTGACCTCGATGTCGCAACAATATTAACTTCCTAGAATGGGAATACTGGCTGTTATGATAAATTTCATTATCCAATCAATAACAGTAGGAAGCGGGTAATTATTTTGGTCTCCCTTTCTGGTGACAAAACTCCATACATTTATTACTATGTTAAATTTTAAATAAAGTTTTCTTCATTACCCTTTCTTCAAATTTTGTTATCTCAAAGATGGTTCCTCGTGATGTTTTTTTGTTGATCTCGGCCATTTACATTAGATGTAAAGGCCATTTGTAGTTTAAAAAGGGTGTTTTTGTAGACAGTGAGTAATTGAACTGCAGTCACAGGGTATTGTTGAAGTTAACGTTCGTTCGTGATACTGTTTGTTTTAGCGCGAATATTGAGATTAAGTGTATCGCAGAGTTATATTCGGAAAGAATAAACCAGTTTTATTAAGTAAAGACTTGTGTCGTTAAAGTTTCGTCGGAACGAAGTTACGGAAAAATCAATTAACAAACGGAGACGTAACAAGTATACTTTGAATCAGACGAACGTTACGACTAAGCGACCGAATCAAAGTATCGGACGTAACACTAACTTTGAATAGATTCACACGAGCATTGTTATAACTAAGTAGCTGAACTAAATACCCGACGTAACACTAGTTTAGTAGATTTTCCACTTCTAGTACAGAATATATCCAAACTTTAATGAGATCTGACTAATGACAGTTAACTGACAACACACTTATAGGAACATCTTACGGTTTGGCGTTAGAATACCTCGTCTGTTATTATTAAATTCTTTATTTCTTTAATTATATTCATCTGCACTGGTAATTGTCTCATGTATTGTAGAGATGAAAACAAAACAAATGATAAAGATTTATGGAGCGTTTACTACAAATACACGCAACAGTATAAATTTACCCCTGACAAAATATAACAGCAACTCTTAACTTGTAATAAAATCAAACTTAGTAATAATATGGGAGTTATATTAGTTAGAACAATCGTGGGATGAAGTTGGAGCGAGCGTGGCCCAGTGGTTAGCGTGCCGGACTTTGCATCTGTGGGTCCCATGTTCGCATTTCGTTACCGCCAAAAATATTGTACTCCGCAATGTGTGGTCGAAAGTGCGTTATAAGGGTGACAGTCAAATCCCACTATTCGGTCATACATGAGAAGCGCAACAGTTGGCGGTGGGTGATGGTGACTAGGTGCCTTTCTTCCAGTCTACCAGGAACGTCTAGAGCAAATAGCCCATGAGTAGCTTTGTGTGTTTTTTTTAATTGACACAAGATTTTTATTGGTTGTACATAGTAAAACTTTTGTTTATTTTGAACAGAGTTGTTTAAACATTTGTTTAACAACAAGTAAAAGCTTGTATTGGTCTATTCTTTCATTGGGGGTGTGTCTGTGGGCCAGACTAGTTTCGGAGAATTTCACTCCTTATCAATGACCCTGGACACTACCATCCAATGAAACTTCAGACCAAACCAAGCCTTTATAGTAGTGAGGTATCGAAAATGTATTCCACCTGATGATGCCAGGTAAACCTGATGAAACTTGTGCTGTGTACAACGGATAAAAAACTCGTGTGAACTATTCAGACAGTTCTTGGCGATAGGTGATATATATATATATAATTTGAGAAGTATAGTTCCACTACAATGTTACAACCGCCATTACATAATCTCTAAGAGCATTTAATGACAAGTCCTTTCGTTAAGATTCTTCCTTCTCATTAAGATTATTTTGATACTGATACAGGAAGGATATTTGAAAAAAATATTATACGTATGTTATTAGTAGTTTTAACACAAAGTAAACATTTCGACAGAAAGAGTTCACAATTAAATGATACGTGACAGTTGTACATGTGCAAACTAGAAAGTAGTTTTAACACAGAGTAAACATGTTGACAGAAAGAGTTCACGATTAAATGATACGTGACAGTTGTACATGTGCAAGCTACAATATAGATTTATATTCGAAGATATACACAGCAGCATTGTAATTATTGTTGAACTGTTAAACCACTGTGAGTAAGCATGTGTCATTGCATTTGTTCAACATTACCAAGTTTATTTAGATTATGATACTCTAATCAGCTTAATAAAGTGATGTATACGGTGCAGCAGTATTGTTCTAAGGCTTTAATAATTTTTCCCAGCATGGATTTTTTCTTAACTTTAACATGATTTATTCTTTCATAAGTTTACAGGGAAAGTAACGTATTTGCATATTCTAAGAGAACCATTTGTTTAACAAGTTTTCTCAACTCTTTCACTGCGCCCAGTCGGAAGCCAATCAATTAATGCAAAACGACTCGTTTCGTCACCTGTACATGGAACTCTACCATTAAACTGTGTAGCAGCTGCCTACTAATAAATCAAACAGCTTTGCTCTGATACCTGTGTTCATAAGTGAACGGATGTTTTAAACCATATAAGACATAGAAACAAAAGTAAAGGCGCGCGTTGTTTCATTTTCATCAGTTTTAAACGGAATAATAAGTATAATTTGTATTCCTACGCCTGGTTATTTTCATGGTTAAAAAAAAGTTCTTTTTTTGAAAAACTATAAAGATGTTCGAACGTAGAATGTTTCTTAATTTTATATTTTATTTATTTTTTATGGTATAATTTTGTATACCCAATCAAAATGTATTTTATCCAACAATAATTGTAAGATTGAGTTAAATTATTGTAAGATTGAGTTAAATTGTTTCCTGTCTGTTAAATGTTTTCTTCACAACATACACTTATTTTCTTATCAATCGCAAAATACATTAGAAATTTGATTTTCATTTGAATTTGTTTTTTTTTTCTCTACCGTGCTCTTTGTTTCTAAGAATTACCCTAAATATCGAGGTTGATCTACAGATCATAGCGTTCAAAATGACTGAAGACTAAAAAATATCTATTTTTTATGTTTGCGTACAATAGTGTAGGTATATTAAACCAGTTTTATCTATTATTTTGTGCTATACTTTCTATTAAAACATGTTTATATGATATTAGCAATGATTAAAACTTTCAAATTTCCCTTGCATGCTTGATTACCAACATTTTAAAAACTTTAAACAACATTTCTTTAAACTCGCCTGTTTCAACGAATCATTGTAACTGAAAACTATATAGTTGTGTATAAATATTGTGTTTGTAAGTTCTATGATTCAGAAGCACGAGAACTAAGAGAGGTGTATGTATGCTCTCTCTTATACATAATCTCAGTTACAACGATCATAAACGATCGTTGAGTTACTTTTAACCATAATTTTAGTATACCAACCGCTGAATACCTATAATTCATTCAGTATACCAACTGCTGAATGCCTATAATTCATTCAGTATACCAACCGCTGAATGCCTGTAACTCATTCAGTATACCAACTGCTGAATGTCTGTAACTCATTCAGTATACCAACCGCTGAATGCCTGTAACTCATTCAGTATACCAACCGCTGAATACCTATAACTTATTCAGTATACCAACCGCTGAATACCTATAATTAAATCAGTATACCAACCGCTGGATACCTATAATTAATTCAGTATACCAATTGCTGAATACATGTAATTCATTCAGTATACCAACTGTTGAATACTTTTAACTCATTCAGTATACCAACTGTTGAATACTTGTAACTCATTCAGTATTTGTTATTCATCAGTAGAATAACATCTATGTTTGAAACGAATGACATACTTGTATTTTCTATATGTCACGGTGTCATGAATAAGTATTGATAGAAACAAGAAACAAAGTTAGATAAAAATCATCTCTTTATACATGTGTGATTCTTAACTTTCTATACTTAGAAAGTCCTAACAGTTGTGAATTATGAATATAATATTCTTTTTTAGAACTTGAAAATCAACGACAGTTTAGAACAAGCCTTTCCAAACAGTACATTTTGCAGTATTTGAAACACGTTTCTATACAAAACATATAAAAATGTGTTCTTCGGGGAAAATATGAAATAATAATATTTATTTCACTTATTGATTGTCATTCAAAATCAAACTTCTTAAAACAGCGCGTTCTGCAATACATACAAAGCACACATGAATGTGTTCTTTGGGGAAAATATAAAATACAAATATCTTTTCAGTTACTGGTTGTCGTTCGAAACCAAAAGCTTTCTAATACAATAGTTTAAAGTCCACTGATTGTCGTGCCTGTAGCTGTATATTGTGACCAGTCCTCTATATATACTTTGGCCGGGCATGACCTAGTAGATAGGGTGCTATTCGTTGATTTTAGGCTAACCTCAATATTGGCGGTGGTTGTTTTGTCTAGCTGCTTTCCCTCTGATCTATCATTTCAAAATTAGGGAGGGCTAGCGCACATAGTCCTCGAGTAGCTTTGCGCGAAGTTCAACAAACAAAAACACAGACAAATCTTCTAAATATTTATGTTACCCCAAATACTGGGAGGTTTAAAACTGTTTCAGCAGTGAAATATTACAGTATGATTAACGGTTGGCTGACTTAGTTAAATCTCACAATGAAAATCACTCTCCATAATTTGGAAAATAATTTTGAGCAATCATAGAAAACTGTACCCATACTCGACTTATGCAGGGCTAACATAAAGAGGATATTTATGAACATCTGGTTTTGATCTATTGTCAGTTTTTGAAATCACAACGAAAAACATCTGATTTTGATATATTGTCAGTTAAACTTTTTTAAAGTCACAACGAATAACATCTAGTTTTGATCTATTGTCAGTCAAATGTTTATAAAGTCACAACGAAGAACATCTAGTTTTGATCTATTGTCAATCAAATGTTTATAAAGTCACAACGAAGAACATCTGAT
>NW_013672927.1:9685-13064 GCF_000517525.1 Limulus polyphemus | reverse complement strand
GGAGACGTAACAATATGTCCTTTTCTAGTCTGAGGCTCGTAATTGTTGTTGGAGAATTAAACTTTAAAATTTGTTTCTGATTTTTGAAATTAAAATGTGATTTGACGGGTATCATGCGTTGAGGCAGATGATATCTCCCCAAACTCTGACAAGGATGGATAATGTAAAAAAGCTCCCAATAGCACAGCGGTATGTCTGCGGACTTACAACGATAGAATCTGGGCTTCGATACCTGTGGTGGGCAGAGCACAGATAGCCCTTTGTGTAGCTTTGTGCATAACTACAAACAAACAAACAATAATGTAAAAAATATAAATATCTGTGATCCCGCTGAACATTTCCTGGAAGTGGTGTAGTTTCAAAGCAACACAAATAACAAACAAACGCAACTACAACAATAAATAACATTAAAATATGGAAATTATTAAAAATTCTTTGAAAAAATGTTGATGTTTTGACCAAATGACTTTCATTCATAGGCAACTCCTTTCCTATCAAAGTTATGTTGATTAACATTCTTTATTAATACGGATCAAGTAGTTGAGTTAAAGGAAGGAACTAAAATATTAATCGTTGATAAAACGATGGCTACGAAGAAACATTGAATTTGAAAAATTGTGTTTAAATAGTGGATAAAAAAAAAGAAAAATTATAATTTTCCGAGCACTGATCTGGGCTGATGTAATGGTAATTGTTAACCAGTAATAACATGTGTTTGATACTTTTTGGGAACTAATTTGTTTATATATTAGATAATCATTTTTGAGAAATCCAAGTTTAATAGTTTCAAAATCACTTAAAACATTTGGTTGGAACAAACCCAACTAAATCTTTAAAAAATAAATGCAATTATCTGTATATATGATATAAGAGTTATTATAAAATAATAGTTATAATTATTATATAAAAGCATTCAATCATTTCTGAACTTGATAAATAACAGGCATTTATCGTAAATGTTTTAAGCATTAACAATAACCGATAATTATTTTTTAATAGATAAATGTTTGCTGTTATCACTTTTGACCACATTTTATCAAATGCACTCAGAACCAATAGAATTCAACATTTGAAGGAAGCGTTGGTGTGATGGTACTGTTTGTTGTGTAGGTTATTCCTATTAGATAATGGCGGAATATTTGGCTTCGATATTTGGTACAGAAAAAGATAAGTAAGTTAAATATATGAAGCTCGAAATTCTTTTCGTAGTTTTAATAAACTTTAGTAAAATCATGGGTTTGTATTAGTGCAAAATACTTAGAAATATTATAATGTCAGCCAAGCGTAGAATAATTTATTTACGATAGTGTTATTCGACGTTAGGCCTAAAATTTAAAAATTTGTAAAAATGAAAATGGAACTTTGGAATGCGAATATAACTTTTTTATATGTGAAAATTTTAGTAGCATTACTAGTAATAGTAGTATACTGATAACTGTATCAATATATTAACTAGTTGTTTTTGAAAAAGTTTAGTATTTAGCATTTAACCAGGTTTTGTTTAGCAACAGTTAAACAAAGACTATCAATTTGTAGGATTAACCTAGCTAAACTTTAATTTAAAATTCAAGTTGGAAAAAACGGTAACACTAGAAAGTTGTTATTAACATTTTTGGTGTAGAAGGTGATTTTTCAGACTTGTAACTATTTTATTTGTCTTTTTTCTTTTATTCCGACCATTGATTTTTAAGGGGTACTGGATAATTACAGGTTTTAAATGATGGTGTGGAGAAGGCACCGAATTAATGTTATTGAATTTATAAAAGACATTCTATGAAGTAAGTTTAAGTTACGTACTCAGCTGAACATTAAACTTGAAGAAATGTATGAGAAAACCATCATGTTTCTAACTCTTCTATACAATGGCGAACGGTCTTCTTGTAGAGTCCGTGGCTTCTTATGTGGGTACGGAATCACTCCAATTCTTATATGATGGTGTAGAAGAGACACCAAAATATTGTTGATGAAATATTAATAGAGATTGTATTAGGCAAAATTAAGACTCGGTCTCATGTTGAACTCTAAGAAATTTTTTAGGTAACGATGCTTTTTTTATTTTTCTATACAAGGGAAAGTGGAGTATAATAGACTTAGCTGCACGTTTGATTTTACCAAAGAACTTACACCATGTAACTAATTTCTGTATTTTTCTATAATAGTGTAACACCATCTGTTCCTTTACTTGAAATGGTGGGAAATTCTTCTGTAAAAGTTCATAACTTTATTGTGACAGAACCATTTTTTGAGGCAGTAACTTTGTCACAAATACTAATCGTCGTGTGCTAGCTGAGCCTCTTGTGAGAAACAAAACTTCCAATGGCCCGCTAATATTACTGTACTTGCACTAACTTTGCTAACGATCAGATGTGTCTCTTTTTCAATGTGTGGCTCACTTTACTGCGGTGTCAACACATTAATTCCTGCTACCATTATTAAATAGTAGTGCTAGTTTTAATATTATATATTCATATGGTAACACCAACACTACCACCAATAGTAGTCTAACACGGTAAGTTCTGGGTCTTTTTTTTAACACATTAATTCCTGCTACCATTATTAAATAGTAGTGCTAGTTTTAATATTATATATTCATATGGTAACACCAACACTACCACCAATAGTAGTCTAACACGGTAAGTTCTGGGTCTTTTTTAAAAACGTTTTCATGGATTGAGGATTAGGATCAAAAACAAATTAATTCCAACAATCCATGTGGAGGGAAGTACCTGTTGATTTACTTGGGGAATGAAATGAAATGGAAGAACAAACTATTAAATTGTCTGCAACAGTCAATTCAATTTTGTCGATTGTTAGGAAAAACCATAAAAAAAGCCTACCACTACTACTACTACAACGAAAACACAAGAAACTAGCATATTTCTTAATGTTTATACATAACCATGAATTTCTAAATAACAAGTTAGTTTAAAGCATTAGTTCAATGTTTGATCATGACATTTAGAAAAAAAGTATACAATTATGAAGCATTTTTCATTTTTTTCAGAGACAGATACAGTGAATAGACTTGTGTTCACCATGTTGTTCATATATATACTCATCAATAGTAAATTCTCCCCTGCTAGGTTGTGTATTTATTAGTTTAGTGTGAAGAGTCCTAGTAGTAAATTCTCCCCTGCTAGGTCGTGTGTTTATTAGTTTAGCGTGAAGAGTCCTAGCAGTAAATTCTCCCCTGCTAGGTCGTGTGTTTATTAGTTTAGTGTGAAGAGTCCTAGTAGTAAATTCTCCCCTGCTAAGTTGTGTGTTTATTAGTTTAGTGTGAAGAGTCCTAGTAGTAAATTGTCCCCTGCTAGGTCGTGTGTTTATTAGTTTAGTGTGAAGAGTCCTAGTAGTATATTCTCCCCTGCTAGGTCGTGTATTT
>NW_013672927.1:0-8711 GCF_000517525.1 Limulus polyphemus | reverse complement strand
TAGTAGTAAATTCTTCCCTGCTAGGTCGTGTGTTTATTAGTTTAGTGTGAAGAGTCCTAGTAGTAAATTCTTCCCTGCTAGGTCGTGTGTTTATTAGTTTAGTGTGAAGAGTCCTAGCAGTAAATTCTCCCCTGCTAGGTCGTGTATTTATTAATTTAGTGTGAAGGGTCCTAGTAGTAAATTCTCCCCTGCTAGGTCGTGTATTTATTAGTTTAGTGTGAAGAGTCCTGGTAGTAAATTCTCCCCTGCTAGGTCGTGTATTTATTAGTTTAGTGTGAAGAGTCCTGGGGATGAGATAAACCATGTTGTCGAAACTCTGCATTGGCCGATCAGCATTGAGCTTGTTGATTGGTAATCAGGTGATGCCCTCCCACATTGTTGTGGAGTACATGAATTTCCAAGAAAAATATTGTAAACATAAAATGGTAATAAGAATTTTGTTAGATGGGTCGGTATATCACCAGAAATGTGTGAAAATAAAAATTTCCCAGGTCATAATGTCAAAAAAAATCTCTCAGTCGGCCCAACTTCGGACAGTCGGTCAGGTTACAGGAAACAGAAATATTGTGGTGTCTGTCCTTGTAAACAACGAGGAAATGTTCAACTTCTGTCATCCTTTAAAGGCCCATTCCCCAGTCTAATCATTTTTTTTATTTTTATTTAGGGTAAATTGTTCATTTTATTTCAAGATCGGAGCATGTCGGCACGGAGACCGATGTTCACGAATACACAACAAACCTACGTTCAGTCAGGTAAATATTCTTAAGTTATTAACATGTTTAATGTTGAAACCTTTATTGTTAAAATTCATGTTTTGTACGTTGATAAAATATAGATAAATACGATAGTAAAAGATGGTAAGTTTTGTTTTTATGGAATTAATCTAGTGATATATATTAAGAAATAATCTGTCTGTTCATAAATTACAAATGTAAAAAGGCTTAGAAACAACCTTTTTTTTTTTTATTGACAGTAACTTTAAATTTACTTACAAAAGTACCAACTAAAAATTGAAGGATTTATGAGTTACTCGTCTTTAGCGAGTCCGTCTAATCAGGAAGTGTTGAATTTTTAATTTAAGATTCGATTTTATATTTATGGTAATTGCATTTTTAATATGAAAGGAAACCACTCGAATGTTACATTTTTAATTGACAGATGCTCAAATAAGATTTGTACAACTGAAAAAGGTTTATTGACCCATTACCACAGTGTTTTTCTCCGTCATAGTTGTTGTGCTTGCAGCAACATTTTTTTTTCATGAATTTTATCATTTTCTACAACTGGTCTGAATATTCCTGGATTTCTTATTTCATCATAACTTTATTGTGGAAACTAATTCTTTCCATGATCAGATGATTGGGAATGTGATAACAATGAGGTAGTCTGCTGTCCAAGTTCAGGTGTTGCATGATATCCGAGGTTTGTGCGTGCGGGATCGGGCGTGCGTTCGTATTGTAAGTCACCCAGTTCAAGCCTAGCCTTGCCTCTCTCTTATTTTTAGTTGTTAAGACAGGAAAACAAAATATTTGTAGCTTGGTTAACTTTACTTGATTAGTGACTAAATACATTGTGGACAAAAAACACACGAAATACATGTTAAGATTTCACTCAACTTCAGTTGTCGTCTGCTGTTCTCTGCTGCACAGTGGGCATCCTTTAACCACAGATGCATGTTCAGGTGGTATTGTAGTGTTATACATTGTTATCTTCCCTACAGATAATTGGTGTCTTCAGTCTGTTTTTAACAAAAGCTTTTTTTGTAATAAATCCCAAGCAGAGTTTTGTGCTACTTTTTTGACTTATTTTTCCCAGCCGTTGATAGGGTGCGAATTTGCTTCTGTGTCTATAGCAGAAAAAGTGCAAAAAGTTAGGAGTTATTTACGCCTTTGTTAGAGATTAAATTAAACTAAAACAGGAATGGGCAATCAATAGAGAAAGTATTGTAGGATAAAAAATGGAACTGAAGCTTGACTTGCGGACCAACCGATACTTGGCTTTTTTAATATGAATGTGATGATTTTTTTATAATTGTTCATGGTAATGTGCTTAAAACGAAAGTAAAAAAAGATTGTAATTTAAAACAAGGAACTTAGATATATTGAAAATTTGTTATTTAGATTAAACAGTGGACGAACTAGTGTGATACGCTAGTGGCTCGATTATCCGTGACTTTTTTTGCTATCCTCGGACCAACGAGGATAATCGAGGCCGCAGATTATATTTATTTACTTTCACAGCAACGAGCGAATGCTCATGATCACATGATATCAACAACCACTTGATAATACTGCCTTTGGTCCCTTGCGAGTCTAAACGTGTGCACTGATTGGTTGAATCGAGAGAAAGAAATGGTGTACAATTAGTAAGGTGTTGTGATACTGCAGCGCTTCATTCCTGAAAAAACAGGAAGAAGTGTGTTAGAAACAAAGTTTCATTTACGACTTTCAAGAGTCTAGATTTGAGTTGTGTTTAGCACAGCCCTACGCGCGAGCAAGATAGGAGAAAATACTCGGTGCCGACCTGGTGCCCAGGATTCGTTGAGGTCTGCTGTGTAGAATATTAACTGTTTTATATATATATATACTCGTGAAAACGTTTCGGTAGTTTTATAAGAAAACACCCAATGCTAGTTTCTGTAGTTTGTCGTCCAGCGTATTTAATAATGGAGTCTCGGTTATGGCAGGAACGTCCGTCCGTTGCTTGTGCTTTAAAACAGTTTATCTCTTGAAATTATCATGCATCTCACAAAATGTACGTCATTTTAGTTGAAAATCAATTCTGTTATATGCCAGTTTATTCTATGCATGTCCTACCATTATGATAGAACTTTGTGATGTATTGTACTTGTATATATATGTATGTGTTGTTTACTTTAACAGACTGTTCTGATTCAAAATCTGTACCATAATCCCCAGAACTCTGCCCAGTCAGCCGATGGATCACATTGTAAGTTGAGCTCCTTAGATGTACATGTAAATTCTTTGTTAACTTGTTAATAGTATGTATTCAGTCTTAGAGATTAGTGACTCATTTGGATGTTTAGACTCGATATTTCTGTGAAAATATACAAGTTACCGTAGATTCGTTGTTCTTAGGACATCGTTTATCTATATTTGATTTGTTGGTTATGTCCTGTTAAGAGTCGTAACAGAAGATCTTGGATAGACATTAAAGAATTTTTTAAGCAAAGCTTGAAGACAAACTTAAGAGTATGTATTGTTTGTGTGAATAGAATAATAGATTGTATTTTTCACATGTACCTTTGTAGGGAGAACTAGACTACTGTATTAAGCAGATTTAAATTTAACGATTTGATTAATGGGTACTGTTAAACTCCGTCAGGGGTCAAATTTAATGTTTGAAATCTTGGAGGACACCAGGCACATGACCTTTGATTAGTTTGGTGTCTGGAGATCTTTTTTTTTTTAAATAATCCAATTATTCAGAAAACATTTATATAAAAAAAAAAGATGAACAATATTAATCGTTTCTTTCTGACATTTTTTTTAAATAAAAGGTGTATTGTAAACAGATCTAAGAGAGGAAAGTCAAAGAGATTTTGACAATCAGTGTTCAGACTATCACTTGAATAGTGTTCAGTCCTGGGGACTATCCAATTGGATAATGTGGGGAGGTCCCCTTATATTTAAAATAAATCGCAAAAAAATATCGGAATTTATAAGTTTATTACTTACTAACTGTAGTAATATTTGAACGTGTTCTACACTGCATTGGTTTTTCCCATGATGTTTTCCTGCCAAAAGGTCCTCTTTATCTGTTAGTACATGATTTCGATGATAGATGGTGCTGTGTCATGTCAAATTCCTGTGTGGTGAATTCAGTTAAATGGGAGATAATCTTTCCACCTAACGAACACGTAAAACTATGAATGTTGTCGTGTGGAATTGAAGCGAAATAGAGACAAAAAAAGATAACTTTATTGAGAACTATTTGGTGGGGAATACGATTAAAAGAACAGCTTGAAAACAAATTTAGTTTGCATCACTATGGTGTATTATAAATCTATTTTTTTCTGCTCCCCCCACCCCTTGTTAAAATTTCTCCAATTATGTTCATCAACACGAACATACATTAACACGAACACTGATAGTTCTCCCAACGGGTAAGACTATCTTTTGAATGCCATTATCTTGAAAGCCAGACACCTTAGAAACAGTGTGGTTGTTCTTAAATTATTTACATTTATTCTTGAGGGTAAGTATTCTTACCAATAAGTACAGGAATAACTGTGAGATTTTGAAAACTGTGGAAGAATTTTGGGGAAAATAGCAAAAATTGGGAAGTAAGAAGAAAGGCAAAGTAAGGAAACTGAAAACTGACTACAGCCAGTTTTATTTTCAAACTGTACTGCTATGGCAGTGTTATAAACCAGTTACACATGGTGTGTGGGAATAAGGAAAATTTATAGAAGCTTTGGAGGGTATGGGGGGGAAAAAACAAAAGAAACAGATTTTATTTTTATGAATATTACCGTTATTTACTTTTTCGTAATACGAATATCTAAGAAACAACTTAGTAATCAACTATTGTATTGGTTTCAGTGTGAGGTTGGTCATTATTTTTATCTGCAGTTGAAAGTCTGCTAAAAGTCGTGATAGTAATGATGTTAAAGTCTCCCCTCTTAGTATCACATCAACACTGCCACTCAGAATAAATGGATGTTGAACAACATTATGATATTAAAACTGTTTCTGTACGGGTAGGAACATTTCAAGAAAGGAAAAACCAAATGACGGGGGTTCGAATCTGGCACTACGTATTTTCTATAAGAGTTGCAACTTTCGTTTCTTTCAGTTGTTCGCATGAGACACAAAATTGAGTTAAGTTACTGAACTCCGTCAAGTCACTAAAGGCTGATTCCTGTTTGATCAGGATCATTTTGTCCATTTACTAAAGGCTGATTCCTGTTCGGTCGGGATCATTTTGTCCTTTTACTAATGGCTGATTCTGAATCGAACAGGATCATTTTGTTGTTTCACTAAAGGCTGATTCTGAATCGAACAGGATCATATTGTTGTTTCACTAAAGGCTGATTCCTGTTTGATCGGAATCATTTTGTCCTTTTACTAAAGGCTGATTCTGAATCGAACAGGATCATTTTGTTGTTTCACTAAAAGCTGATTCCTGTTCGATCATAATCGTTTTGACGTTTTACAGTTCACCAACAGCAGATTTTTCCATCCAATTTCCGTGAGATTATGATTGTGATTTTGTCAGTTCATCAGAGCACACTCCTAAAACAATTTTGTTTGTGCATGCATGATACATTTGTAACGGTCTAAAATAACCTGCCTCTACAACAGAGAAACAATTTATTAAACTGTAACAACACTTAGAATATCACAGCTACTAAATGTGCCTGGCCAGGTCTTGATACTAATATTAATGAACAATAAAACACGAATATCAAAATTAATTATTTCAAAGAATGGAATCAGGGAAAAGAACCAAAAAAACCTAATTCCAAAAAACAAACTCAACATTCAAAAATCATTTTTTCTATATTAATAACAATATCGAGTGACAAACAGTACTAATTCATTAACTATTTCATGTCTTATCATGGTACTTTTCTACTAAAGAGGTCCTTTGCCAATTTGACATTATTTAACACACTGGATCCGAATTAGTCAAAGTTTTCTTTTAAATTCTCCCCAGTTTTCAAAAGTCGCTTCCGATCAACCATCCTATCTTGTATTAATGGAAGTATTTTTAAACATGCCAAATCTGGAAATGAAAACTTATGACAAGCGGGAGTTATCAAGTGACAGTAAAAAAACAAAAACAAAAGTTGTTTGTTAAAAGTATCATGAAATGGTTAAAAAAAAACTAAATACTACATTTGATTATAATCTTGACAGAAATGATCTGTCGACAATGGTTGAGCTGTGGTGTATCATATGCAACAGATACAGTGAGTATTTTTATGTTAAATAGTTTGTTTTGGATGATGTAGTTATGGAATTGGTTTGGTCAGCTTGCAAAGTAATAGGTAGAACGAAGAATATATATATGTGATAGCTTTTATTGAAATGTTTTCTAAGAAGTGTGTGACTATGGCTGATAAGAAAAAAAAAATTTAACTTTGAGTGGTGTTTTAAGTAGTAAATATTTTTAAACTTACTTAATGACTTGAGTGAGTAGCATATATGAAACAATCATTTAACTTCAGCAGGTGGGGGTCTTTTTTTTTTATCTAGGATAAGTTACCTAAATGTTAATAAAAACACTGAACATACTTACATAACAACACAGAAGTTTTACTTTAATTTTAATACATTTTTACTGTAAGGTATGTATGATGACACTTACATAACAACACAGAAGTTTTACTTTAATTTTAATACATTTTTACTGTAAGGTATGTATAATGACACTTACATAACAACACAGAAGTTTTACTTTAATACATTTTTACTGTAAGGTATGTATGATGACACTTACATAACAACACAGAAGTTTTACCTTAATACATTTTTACTGTAATGTATGAACGATGTATAAAAAGTTGTTAGTGGGCTCAACATTATAACAAGTAGTTTCTAGAGGCATGTAATTTTTTGGAAGTAAGGTTAAAAGTAAGGCTATTCTTGAAATGAGTCAGTGACCAGTGCTCCAATATATCAGTGATGGACTCCAGAATATCATAAATCTGTGTTAGAGACTTAAATCGTGAATCTCGGGTTCATGGACGTTTGTTAAATTTGATCCCTGTCTTCATAACTTTTTATCGAAAAGTAAATATCCATTACTAAAAGTAGTCTGTTAAATGCAAGTTTCATAGAGGTGTGTCTTTCAGTATTGTGTGCCATGTTTAATATATTCACTTGTTTTGATAATTTCAGTACAATTTTCAAAGTAACATATTATGTTTTTAACAAAAACTAAAATTAACTTATTGGATATCTTGGCCCGTCTTTATTATTAAGGCCTTTTTGTTTAGCCTGACTAAAAAAAAAGTTTTTGTTCAAGAGTATTTTTGTTAGTCAGTTGGGCACTTATTTGCCTGGTAGGCACAGAGTTGACATTTCAGTGATTACTTGTGTTCAGAGCTGTGGGAAACTTTGACAAAATTCGCATGTGAAAATGTATGAAACATTTTAGTTTTATAAGCCTAATACCTGTACTGTTTATAGGGAGCTCTACAGGCAATGAAATACTGTGCATGACTGGCCAAAGAACATCAGGATCTCATCCAGGTCTTATTTTCTCTGCAACATAAATAAATAAATAAGAATTAGTATAAATTAGCTGTAGGAAATTATTTATTAAAGTTTGTTTTTACATATACTGGAGATTTGACTGACAGTTTTGGATTTGTTGTTGAAATAAGAATGTTTTGTGGTGATTATAAGTCGAAATGTTTTTTCTTTTTTTTTACAAGATGGGCATTCCATTTTTTTTACTTTTATGTAGATTTGTTTGTGATTTTTTTTTTTATAACTTCAGTGTTTATATTTTGTCTTCTGAGCCAAAACGTAAACATATGTCACACGTAGGCTAAACTATTTCATGTCTCGTATGTTGTAATTATTGTATTATTCTGCCAATCTTTGTTATTTTAATATAGAAGTGTACAGTATTTTTTATAGAATGGTTTATCGATTAATTTTAGCCTCGCATGAACATTTACAATTTGATTTCGACAATGAAACAAGCATAATTTCGAATTTGAATCATTAAAAGTTTTTTAAATGAAATATATATTTATCCCATTTTACAAATGGAGTTTCTCACATTTTTCTGGAACTTTCTTCATCTCTACCCGTTACGTGATTGGACGGTGTTTTCATGGCGACTTACAAAGAGTTTAAAAAATAAATAAATTAGACTAAGTCATCTTAGACTCTAAGGGATCAATGACTTACGCTATTAATGGCGTTAAACTTCGGAATAAGATCTAAAAACTAATCAGACTGAACTAAACTTGAAATAAAATTGTACATTTTTAGCTAATCAAAATGAACCTGACCTGAAGATTAGCTATCATGATGGGTACCGCACCCAGATAAAAATTACACTTTTAATTATGTTGTTCGGTAACTGGATGATTATTTTAAAACTCTTCTTAAGTTTTATTTATGATGTTAACCAGTATTTGTACAAGCTGCATTATATACGAGACAAACTAGGGATATTGGTTCCAAAAACTGGACACAAACCAGTAACGTTGATGGGAGTCAACTTTTAATATAGGACACACGATGATATTTGAAGGTTTATAAAAGAAACATCATTAGGTTTTATAAAAATAAAAACCTATTAATTACTGCTGAGGGATAGGTTGTTTTCATTAGGTAAGCTATTTTCAATATACAGTGCATTAATTAAACAGACCCCAGGTCAGTACTGCTGAGGGATAGGTTGTTTTCATTAAGTAAGCTATTTTCATATTACATTGCATTAATTAAACAGACCCCAGGTCAGTACTGCTGAGGGATAGGTTGTTTTCATTTAGTAAGCTATTTTCAATATACAGTGCATTAATTAAACAGACCCCAGGTCAGTACTGCTGAGGGATAGGTTGTTTTCATTTAGTAAGCTATTTTCATATTACAGCAGTACATTAATTAAACAGACCCCAGGTCAGTACTGCTGAGGGATAGGTTGTTTTCATTTAGTAAGCTATTTTCATATTACAGTGCATTAATTAAACAGACCCCAGGTCAGTACTGCTGAGGGATAGG